>NC_056725.1:1840247126-1840337126 GCF_019279795.1 Protopterus annectens | reverse complement strand
AATAGTTAATTATATATGGACTAATATTCAAATCAAAGTAATCATATTGCTTTAGGATAGATGAGTAAGCGACTTTTGAGGTGGCACTTATCCAAGAAGAGAAATTAAGTCTTAAATTTAGAGCTCCTTAATTCTAAGTGTATTTAAAAAGATTTTGTTGGCAGCATACAGGAGAAAAAAAAAAGCAGAATATAATAGCTGTAAGAAAGGATTCACATAGCAGACATGAAAACTAGGCAAGAATACAGTAATATAATAAAAAAGTTAAATAACTAGAAAAACATATGTATGTTTTTCAATAGATGCACTACTACACCTGGCAGAAAGTTTTAAGAAATTAGTTAGTCTTTAGGCATGTTTAAATACAACATATTCATTAATTTGTGAGGGAGATGTATGGAGCAGTGTAGATGACAGTAGCCTGGACATATTCATAGAATGAGATAATGCACAAAGGCTTAAGAATTAAGACATGACATTACCTACAAAAATAGAATTACTTACATTAAAGAGCTGGCAAAATGCCAGATACAAACAGGCTACATGCATTCATCCTAGAGTCAGCCATTTGATTTGCATGCCTTTACAGATGGAATCCTTTTAAAATTGAAAACTTTAGCTTTCAACAGCTTTATAATCTATTTGCAAATTATTTTCAAATCAGTAACAAGAGTACGAAGCGACATATTGCAGATCTTGCAATGACTGATAATCTGAAACCTAAATACTAGGCCTTCTGTGAGGTTTTTATATATATATATATATATATATATATATATATATATATATATATATATATATATATTTTTTTTTTTTTTTCATTTAATGAAAAAAGTTGTGAAATAATTTATAATTTTATATTCAGAAAATAGTGGAAACCTAAGTCCATTCCACAAGAGACAATGTTAAACCCATCATAAGTGACGTTTATTATTACATCCATGAAGTACTACAATGGTGGCAAAACAAGTAGGTGTAATCTTTTACTCCACATGCGCCTTCATTTATTTTTTAATTACATTTTAATTGTAAGACATAAATTACTTACTTTAATTACTTATTCATATTGCACATCTAAATCAAATTGCAGAGACCAATAACACAGAGAGGTATGTGGCAATAATAATCCAAGGGTAACAATAAAGGGAACAGAACACCTCTGCAAAAAATAAAAGCATTTATGCATGGATAATTAAAAAAGAGAGGCAAAATAAAAAAGAATACTTAGAGACAAGAGTTAAAGTGAATATGCAAGAATATAACAATAGGAATATTATTCTCAACTTAATGCAAAGCTTTACTCTACCAAACAGACATTAGGTAGAAAAAATATGTTTAAAACAGATTGCTGACATTATTCCAAATCTCAATTCACACAGATCTCAGTCAATGAAATAAAACATGGGGCACAATCAAGTTTGAATGACTTCCCCGGAAACACTATGCAACTTTGGAGGACAGTTAATTTATAAAGACCTAAACAACTGAATGAGGACTGTATTGTTATGCATGCCTGTTAAGGAGATGTATCTGTGGCTCTTTTACATTTTACTTATATTTCCCCATATGATGTGGAATAAAAATGGCATTCTGGTTGGTACAATATGTGTTGCTGTCATAATCAGTACTCTCCAGTTATACAACATTTGTTCCACGCAAAGTGACACAGACTAATAGCAAGACAAGTAAGCTGGAAAGCAACTTAAAGAACACATAAATTACATTCAGAAAATACACTGTCAGTCTTAAATATGACACCACATGTATGAACTGCTGGCATGTTAGAATCCATAGCTCTGTAGTTCTGTGTGTGCATAATTTACACCATTTTTCCAATAAACATTATAGTCATTTCAATACTACTCGAGGAACTCTGACCTGAAAAAATAATATCCATGCTTGTTAAGAATTAAATTGAGAAAATAAATACAAAAAAGGCCTCTGAGATCTTTGATCTTGAACTACAAAAAGGTTATGGGGTAAAATGAGAGAGATCACTTATAAATGTTCTTTGTAATTCAAATAAGGGGAAGAAAATTAAATATCTTAAAGTCCTTCTACCTTGGGAAAAGAAGTTTTAAAGGGGCAGTTGAGTAATACTTTCCCTCCAGGCTTGGAATTAGATGGAATAGTTTGAGAAATAAATAACATGATTTGTCTCGTTGTTTTTGGCAGACCATAAATGTGCTCTGATGTAAATAAATACAGCGCTGCTAAATCTTAAATCTTCTAATAATTCACAAAAGGAACAATATTAATTCTAATCCAAGAAAAAAATGAAAATGGGAAAAGGATAGATAATCTTGCATACAAGAGATTAAAAGACACATTTGCACATGGTGTCTTGTAAGAAACAATTTCATAACTGACTAGTAAATTGCTGAACCAAGAAGTTGGACCAAAAAGGAGTATCATGCTAAGTAGTAGTTCAGAAATGTAGGTGTGCACACACCATACAAGGAAGTCTACCAAAGTCAATGGTCACAGCATACTCCGGTTTGGAGCACACTACTGAAAAAACATGCTCAGCTTTATGCTTCTCACTAATACCTTGTGTCCTCTCTGCAAAATTACTGGACTTCAGGACAGAAAAAAATACATTAAAATGCCAAGAACATAGTACAGAATGGAGAGGGAATGCAGATGAGATATATCATTCAGGAAATTAAAAAATATATATATATATATATATATATATATATATATGGATCTATCTTACAACGTCGACAAGTCAAAAGCAAAACGAAATCACCGACACCACATAACCGACATTTCACAAACACGAAACCTCACATGCCCGACACACCATAATCCCGACAAGCAACAAACAAAACAAATCCCCGGTCCAAAAAGCACACACACAACACAAGCACACCAAAATCCTTACAAACCAACACTAAACCTCACATACACAACTACCTACAACCTTAACCCAAACCCTAACCCTAAGGTCCGCCACTATCGCACACTCACCTAACCGCCCTAACCCTAACTCACTTAACCCGCCTAACCCACAAACTATCACAGTCGACACTTACCTAGCCGGCGCCTAACCCTAACTCACTTAACCCGCCCCTAACCCACAAACTATCACAGTCGCACACTTACCTAGCCCGCGCCCTAACCCTAACTCACTTAACCCGCCCCCAACCCACAAACTATCACAGTCGCACACTTACCTTACTCGCACCCTACCGTCCGTCACTACCGCATACATCCACAGCCTTTTCCCATGTCGATGTTCTCAGCGTCGGGGTTTTGATCCGTCGGTCTTCTCCGTTTTCGATCTTCTGGCGTCGGTGTTCTCGCTGTCGGCGTTCTGACTTGTCGACGTAGTCAGATAGAACCATATATATATATATATATATAGACAATGCATGTCACTAACAGTACAACATCTTATTAAAGCATACCCCTCAGCTTCTTAATGAAAGAAATCTGGACAAAAACAAAAATAATGGGTGGAGGGAAAAGGCCCTAATTCAGCAGGAGATTTTACATATTGCTCTTACAAACTTAGGCAATTGGTAGTATAACAGGTTTTTCATTAGCATTTATTTTTGAAGCGTATGAAGTCTGAAAATCAAATATCTGCATATTTTTCAATTGTCCCCTAATTTCAGTGACACCACTGTTTTTTTGACAGAAAGTTTAACTCTGTCCATCTTAATCTGTACTAAAACTGGTGATGTTTGAAGAAAAAGTAATGAATCACGCAATAAATAATGACAATAATTAGAGTTACAAACATCTTTTACTTCAGAAAATGTATATTAATTCACATTCTGTTATTCTATCAATATTTCAAGTTAATAGTACTAATATTTTGAATGTGTCCCTGATTGTTTCTGAATATTTCTGGATTTGTCCCTGATTGGTTGAGAGCTGTGAATATCTGTCATTTAGTGACTTCAGTCCTTAATGATTGTCAGAAAACCACAAATTTTATGAGGAACAGATCCAAAATAAGAGCAAGAGTCTCAACATTCTGTGAAAATCTGTACAGCTGAGGGGTATCCCTTTAGAATGAGATTCCACATGAGTTATCCTTTCAATGAAGAAATGAAAAGTATAGAGCCATGAACTCTGAAAAATTGCCATATCTCATCAAAAAGCTATTCCCTACTGATTTCTGAGGTTATGGAACTAGATAGAGAACAGTTAATCATTTTAATACAAAAGTTTTCAGCTCATAGACTGGGACAGAAAACAACACAGCACCTTACTTGATCCAGTACTTCCATAGTTCCCCAGGTCAATTAAAATACTTTCTTTTCAGCATATAAAACAGAAAAGAAATTAGAGTCTCTTAACTTTATTCATTACTTGTTCAGTCCCTTAAAGCAAATTTGTGGTTCTCTACAGAATATCGTATAGATTGAAAATGATCCCAAAAATAGGTACTATTCAGTTAAACTCTGACTTTCTTGAAGCTTACAGTTAAAGTAGAAGTTGAAACTCTAGTGTGTAATAAGGCCCTTTTGAAGGCCCCAGCAGTTCTTTCTTAACATGAAAAGCACCTTTTAGTTTTCACAAACCATTCCCAAATCACACTTGTTTCAGTATCCCTCTGCTTTTACATTCAGGCTGTACAGCTCTCTATGCCAGGTTCTTTTTCTTTTAATCCTTTGTAATCTATCTGTATATGAGAGCTCTTCTAGGTTCTTTTTTTTTTTAAATCCTATTACTCTGTCTGTATCCTACAGTCCTTTTGAGAGCACTCTTACTTCAACTGCTACAGCTCAAAGTTGCTCCTAGAACTTTACAGGATTCAACCACCTTTTAAGGCAATATTGGCCAAATGCACTTCAGAATTTAAATGGCTATATACATTTTTGCAGAACTACACCTGAACCTATTACCCCTCCCACCCCACAGGTCAGAGCCACAGGGTTCAGCAATCTATATCATCAATGTTTGCAACCTGGAAACACCATCTGGATTACCATATTTAGCATTTGGTCTATGTTCCTTTGTGAAATGAAAAGGTTCTGTGCTTGTGGGCCATGTCATGCCCTTGCTGCTTTTTTCTTTATCTTGTTTCTTTCACTTGAAAGGCATGATCTGAAATAAGCTTAAAATGGTTACTAAAGAGGAAATAAAGTACTGTGAAAATGATTCATTTTACAGCAATAAACTTGTCATCTAGAGTATGTTCAGTCTTTTGGGACAAGAGCTTTTTTTTTTTTGCTTGAATAACAAATGGGGTATTTTTCTTCTTGACTTTCACATGAATATCCCCTTTTAGAATCTCCGAAGCATCAGCCTGCATGATTAATTCTTCACTATTTTCAAGTATAACTAATGGATTGTGCACATGGGGCATTTTTATAAGCTTAAAGTCCGCTCATCTGTCTCAGGCAATTGTGTCTGTAATGGAACCTTTTGCCTAGTCAGGTCTGTCAGTGGGCATACCAGCACTGTAATATGTAGAGCGATTTGTTTGTAGTAAATGGTAAGCCCCAAAAAGGCTCTGTTTTTTTTTCTTTTCTTGGTACATGATCTGGGCCAGCCTCAGATAGCTTCTCATTTTCTACATAAGACTTTATCAGATCATATCCTGTGGTGCAACTCAAACGCCAGGCTTCCTCCAAGCCAAACTTAAAGTTACAGGGATAGCTGTCAAATCAACTGCATGGAGAGATTTGAGGACTACTTGTGCTTTAAAGAAATGCGTCTTCTAGTCCTTACATTATCTAGATATTCAACAGTGTACCCTGACTGGGGGTATTGAAATTGTTTCCATCATTCTCTGGAAAGTGGCACAGGTCCCAGGTAAACACAGGTAGTAGTGCTCCGGAAATACAAGAAACTTTTTTTGTCTTCAATTGCTTCTGTTAAGATAATTTAATGGTCATCTTTTGTCAGATCTAGGATTATAATATTCACAACCTTAACTGTGTATAAGCTCATACACTCAAGGCATAGGGTATGTATGAAACTTAGAGATCTAACTGAGTTCATTAAAATTATTACAAATCCTAATTACACTTTCTGGTTTTGATACCAATACCACAGGGATGTTCCATGTACTCTGAGATTCTCCAGAGTCTGAAACTGTAGTATATTTCATATTTCTTTACTGATAGCCCTCTTCACAATTCTGGGATTATTTAAGGCTTCAGCCTAACTTTCACTCCAAGATTTATAATTTTGTCTTTTTTTATTTGTTAGTTCTCCTAGCAATAGTAGAGAACATTTCATTCCTTTTTAATACAAATTTATTTTACCTCATGCCTTTGCCTTTTATGTATTGAGTGGGTTTCAGCAATCAGTAGCTGCAGCACAGGTTCCAAAATTTGAGACAGCCTTGTCAGCCATGACTCTAAATAGATTCCTATTTCACTCCATAGATTCAGTGCATTTACATGATGCAAATTACTTGAGTTTTATTTTGTTGCTTGACTTTATATTTTGTCTTTCCTACTTTCTCAGTTATTGTCTATGGTCCTTGCCAAATAACAGGGAAAATACTGGTTGTAGTGGGCATGTGGATGACACTTTATCACCTAAATGGAACACCTTGTTTGTAGCATTCCTGTTACAGGTATGATTTGGAGTTTCTGCAGCCTGTTCAATATGCTTTCCTAGTTTGTACTGTCATAACTGCAAACATTATTTCCTGGGTTTCACTGATTTGTCCTATGGCACTTCAGAAAAGATACTCTTCTCTTACATTGTTTTCTTTGTTAAGCCCAAAAAGACTGTGAGGCATCTCCTTTAGAGCAACTTATATGTGTTGAATATTGTAGATGACAGGGGTACTCCCCCAATGACAATAGGGTAGTAAAGTGTCCCCATTTTTCCCATAATTGCCAACTACATTTCTTTGCATTCCCTTACATTTTTGATGACACCAAACCATCTGTTTGTGTGTAATATACTATAGTCAGAACAGTTTAATTTATAACACTCCTTAGAAGTGAAAGGGGTCTTTTAATCTGTCATAATTTGCTTAAGGATTCCTACTCAGCTAAATAAGAAAACAATCCCCTGAATTCAAGAAATCCCATGCAAGAATAAAACTATTCTTGCACGGAATGGTTTATGTCCATTTAGCATAGCAGCGGGCCTTGCATATTCATGAAGACATGCTACTGTACTCCCTATACAGACACGGAACATAAACAAGTGCAGGGGGTGTGTCCAAGTAGTGCATGGACACTGAACATGCCCCCTGCACTCATAAAGTGCCATACGGCACTTTCTAAATCAAACTGCCATGATATTAGAGATTTACTCTAATGTTATGCAAGTATTTCAGTGTCCGCAGACACTGAAATGAAATAATGATCATTTCAGTGTATGCAGACACTGAAAGAAACATCAGCATGAAGAAAGCAATGCAGACAGTGTGTGACAGGTTCTATGACACACGCCCTGCATTACCAAAGTGCCGTACGACACCTCCGCAATCTGCTAAAGCAGGAAATGTATGCAAATGCACAAATAACGGGAGATAAATCCCTCAAAAGGGTAAAGCAAACATATTGCCCACTAAACATAGAAAGTTGATAGAAAATAGGTCATGCATTAGCTTGAATTACTGAAGGGTAGATGTCTGAAAGCAAATGTATGCTAATATTCCCTTACAGCAGTGCATGTTGACAAAGGCACAAATAGTGAAGGGAATAAATAATAAATTAGGGACGCATCTGAAAAATTTCCCTTACATACTTAGAAAGTTGATAGAAAACAGGATCTGTATTATCAGGAGTTCCTGAAGAATCAAAGCCTAAAAGCCAAATGAATGCCATTATTTCATGATTGCAGTCCTCAATGAGTTGTCAGAATACTACAAAACTCACTTGTATAACAATAATGTAATAATAATATAAACATTTTTTCTAACCTAAGGAATGTTTAAGTGCAGCTAATCAGGTGTGCACATTATGGCCCTCCACATAGCATAGCTTAAACATCCCCTAGGAGATAAATACAAATATAGAGGTGAAATGTCCAAGCCAAGATAGTGTAGTGGTTTTAGCAACTGTGTTTTTTGTCAACCAGGGTTGTGTAGCAGGTCCAAAAGTAAGATGTAAGTCTAGAAAGGATGTGATACCCCCATATAAACACAAGTACACCATACAGTATAGTCATACAAGAATATAATTTGATGAAAGCACATAGTGGGATGTCATGGAAGGTAAACATAAAATTATATGTCAGTAATGATGAATCAATCCCAGAATCCTGATACTTTATAAAATGAAATGTGAGCAATGCTAAGTAGTGCTTAGCTATGCTAAGCTGGTGTAAGCATTTCTTAAATGTAAATACTAAGCAATAAGTAGCCCAACTAAGCAGATGTGAGCATTGGTAAGCAGTGCTCAACATCTATCCCTTTAAGCACTGCCAAACTTAGCTAAGCATGTTTGCGCGTCACTTAGCTTAGTTTAGCATATTCAAAATGACCCAGTGATGGCAAAGGGTGGGAATTTGGCTCTATTTAAAGGTTGCAGGTAGGAATACAGCCATAACCAGTTGTAGCTCATCCTTGCAGGCACTATGGCTAGTGTAGGAGAGGGTTTGTGCTTTCGAGTGCAACACTGGGGCACTCAGGAGTCCAGGGTCATGGTTGGACTCCTAGTGGAAGACCATGAGGAGAGACTGCTGCAGAGCCAGTACCAGAGCTCCCAATACAAAGTGGAGATCTGGGACCATCTCGCACGTGATCTCACCAGTGCTACTGGCATCCCTCAAACTGGTGAGCAGGTCCAGCACCATTTTGATGACCTCAAGTGTAGGAGAAGGGAACTCTTGGACAAGTGGACCCAAGATGCATGGGCACAGAATGTCCCAGAAGTGTGTAAGTATAAATATCAATTAGTGTTCACCAAAGTCCAGCCTGTGTATGTGATTGATAGGTATGCATAAATGTTTCTTTATCACCTGCACAGCTTCAGATGAGAGGGTTGCAAACATAGACCCCCATGCCAGCAGGTTGCTAAGGCTGTGCTTGGAGGCTGGTGAGTACAAATCTAGATTGCAGTATTCAGGGAAAATAAACAGAAAGGAGTAGAATGTCAACTGACAGTAGGTTAAAATGTGTACTGTGTGTAATGAATAAATGAGATGTTAGCAGAGTAATACTGATGTACAGGACATCCATCAATAAAAGTGCCAGTACCCTTCAATAAAAGTAAAAAACCCAGACTGTTGTGTTTACTTTGGTATATGGTGGTATGAATCTAAATATGTACAAGTTCTGTACAGCAACTATGGCTCTGACAACATGAATTAATTGAGGTTCATCTTACAAAGTATGTGGAGCTGTAAAACAGGAGATCAACTAGATGAACTGTTCCATGCACCAAGATCTGATCCCTGAATAGTAATCTGTAAACTAGTATACTGTATCCCCTACAGCAGTGCTTAGTGTTAACCAATGCTTTCCAGATTGTAATATGTCAAAGTATTAATACACAGTACAGGAACTATCTGCCATGCATGAATGTCACAATTACAAGGTCAGATTGTCCAAACAAGAGAGTATTAGACAGAAAACCGTCAAACAACAGACTGCAGTTCCTCAGTAGCTCATTGTGTTGAAACACAACCTTGTTGTACCTTTTTGCATAAACAGGCACAGTTCAAATCCTGGAAGTGGTAGTAAGCTGTATGCATAATTTCACCCAAGAATATGTCAATATGTGTAGAAATAGTCAGGTAGTGTTAATAGAAATTTCCCTCACATGTCTGCCAGGAAAAGAAATGTCTCTATTAGCTGTAAGCAGGCTGTACTAATACACTGTGTACAACACTTCCACTGTCCAACTTTAAGGCTGCAAATGACACCAATATAAGTACATACACCAAGTGGTTTCTCCCGATAAATGTCCCTCAAGTGTCCACTGTCCCAGCTAGTGGTCACCTCTGCCAATACCCAGGGTAACAGATAGAAATCCAGGTGGAGTATGTAAGTAGCACACACACACACACACATACGCACACACACACACACACAGCATGGTGCAGGGCACCCCTGTCAGCATAAGATATGTAACCTTGAATATGTGAATATTTGTAGAAACAGTCAGGTATTGATAACAGAAATTTCCTCCACAGGTCTGCCAGGTAATGAAATGTTTCTATTAGCTGTAAGAAGGCTGTACTAATAAACCATGAACAACACTTCCACTGTTGAACCCCAAGGCTGCAAATGACAGCAAGATAGGTACATACACGGTTTCTCCCAATAAATGTCCCTGAAGTGTCACACTGTCATGGCTAGTGGTTACCACTGCCAATACCTAGAGTGACAAATAGAAACTCAGGTGGAGTATGGCAGTAGCACACACACACACACACACACACACACACACACACACACACACACACACACACACACACACACAGCATGAGTGCAGGGCACCCCTCTCAATGTCACATATGTAAACTTCAATATGTGAATATGTGTAGAAACAGTCAGGTAGTGTTAACAGATATTCCATCCACAGGTCTGCCAGGTAAGGAAATGTATGTATTAGCTTTAAGAAGGCTTTAGTAATGCACTGTGTACAAACATTCCAATGCTCAACCCCAGGCCATAAGTAGATGTAATGTGAGGTCATACCTGGAGAGTAATAAGTAGAGTAATGATCAGTAGAGTTGTGAACAATCGAAGCCTATCCAGTTTTTAATTGACATCTCTCTCTCTCCCCCACCCTATCTGCACCAATAATTTATACACATAATCAACAGGTATGTTTTTCTCCAAAATACTGTTGGGACATTTGTCCTATTGTTCAAAAATATTGAATTGTTTGATTATTAATGTTCCCTGTTCAAATTTATTTTTTTTTATTTATTTTATTTTATTTTATTTTACATTTGTTGACCGGGCTGGTCTAGCTGGATACATGTCCATTTTCAGTAGAGGCCCGGGGAGAAAAGCTCCACATAGAGATACATAATAGTACAATTACAAAAAGAAGTTATACAGTGTTAAGAAAAAATATTTATGAAATGTAAAATAGTACAGTCAAAACGAACCCCCCCCCTTTTTTTTTTTAATAGTATTCCAGTTCATAGGTTACAATGATAATTTATGCATAAAATGCTTATAATTAGTGTACGTAGGATAGATTGTAAATATTTCATATGAAGACATGAAGGAAAGGAGGGAATGAGTTAGGGGGAGAAGAAATTAGCCAGGGTTAGTGCAGGTGCATAGCCAGTGATTATTGAGATGTGATTTTAGATGTTTTTTAAAAAGTAGGAGAGAAGTCTGAGCTGTGATTTCAGTCGGAAGAATATTCCATAATTTTCCTACAGAGTTTGAGAACAAGGAGTCACCTGCTGAGTTGTTTGATTTAGTAGTGTTAATCAGTAGTTTGTTTGAGGAACGTAAATTTTTGAGGTTGTTATATGGTGTGATAAGGCTAGAGAGTATAGGAGTGTTGCTAGGTTGATACAGGGTCTTGTGGGCTAAAGTAAGGTGGTAAGATTGAAGCTGGTTAGGGAATTCAAGCCAGTTTAAGTGTTTAAGATTTAAGCAGTGGTGGGTTCTGAAAGGGGAGGCTGTAGCAAATCTAGCAATATTATTGTAGGAAGTTGCTAGTTTCTTGAGGTTGTTTTTGGAGATATTAGTATATATGGGAGCAGCATAGAGCAGAGTGGATAAAAGGTGAGTTCGAGCTATGGCAGACCTAGCTTCTGGAGAAAGATAGTTTTTGATGCAATAGACGGATCCTAGTTTCTTATTAATAAGAATTAATTCAAATAATATCATTGGTGGTCTGTTGCTATCAATGTAACCTGCATGTCATTATGATACCTACTGTTGTTCCATTTATGCATGTTTTCTGTCTGCTATGCAACTGATTCAAATATGTTGTTTTTGGTTAATTGGAACACCCGTGCATGCTGTTTAAACTAATTTTGAAATGTTTTGTTCATCACTAACCAACATATTTTGTGAAACCTCAACACCATAGCACGTCTGGGAAGGCAGATCCCAATCGCTCCACCTGTCCCGCCACATCTGGCCATGGCACTGGGCCCCAGCACTTCTGGGACCCAACCTGGGCCTCTTCATCTGCTGGTCCTGCACCACCTTTGGGTGGAACTGCCTCAGGGGATAGGGCCCGTCCTTCCCCCCAAGAGCGGGCATGGACAGGAAACCATCACCCGTAGCCAGGTCCGAGATTTAGTGCATTGCACTATCCAAACGGAGTTTGGTGGAAAGCTGTGCCAGATTGAGGGCCACCTGGTGCATCGTGAGGGTCAGCCTGCCCCTCACGTCCAGACCCCAGCACAGCCACCTTTGTGGCTGTGAAAGTGCAGTGGTGACTGCCCATGGGTGGGGACCTCAGTCCCACTGTATCCATTTCAGGGCTCATGGGTGTCTGATTCCCAACCACCCTTCCCATCCAAGGTGTTTACTCCATGTGTCATATACTTCCCCTGTCTGCTGTCTTGTCTGTCTTGTCTGTCTTCCTACCCAACTTACCTCCCCAACTATATCTACTATCCTTGCCCAACATCCCACTCTCACATTAAAAAAAGGGGCATCTTTTCCCAAAAAAAAAATTGTGCCCCATACATAGCTGTCTTTTTCGCACAGGTGTCCACTGGACACATGTAATCTGGTCCAATTGGCTTGAAAACACATTACTGTTGTCCTCACCCCTCTCTCAGGGGTTTGAATGTCCAAATTCATCTGCAAATTCTGTAGAAATTCACAGCTGTTGCTGTAGAAGAAATGGACAGCTATGGACCTTCCCTACACCTGTCCTGCACATCCTTGGCTACCTTTCATACTGTACTTCCTTCTGCATGCCTGTTTTTTCACCACTTTCCTATCACCCTTTTCCTTTTCTTTTAAAGAAATTA
This sequence comes from Protopterus annectens, assembly GCF_019279795.1. Taxonomy (NCBI): domain Eukaryota; kingdom Metazoa; phylum Chordata; order Ceratodontiformes; family Protopteridae; genus Protopterus; species Protopterus annectens. Next base: position 1,840,324,289 of record NC_056725.1, on the reverse strand, counting down.
GAGTGAGGGTAAGTGGGAATTAATGGCAGCAAGTAAAGCTAAAACGGATTAACTGTAGCTTAGCATAGCTTACCTTCTCACAAACCCACACAAACCCACTTACAACTGCTTAAAACTGCTTTAATCACTCTGTTTCCATCAGACACTGTTCTGCCTAGCAATAAAAAAATCAGCGCTGCTAAGTCTCAAACCCAGGGCCTTGTACACCACAGTCAGAGCAATGTGCCACTACACTATTCAAGCTGTAAGAATTGCTGATGCGTTTTCAAACATATCATAAAGTAGAGTCATTCAACAGTAGGGAAAAGATTCCATAGAATCAGTCAGGTTTTGTTTTTATACATATACACATGTATATATGTATTGAGATGCACATAATGGAATCATACCTCACAACCATACCTCTCAACCTCTTAGTAGAATGTTGCCAGAGTGACAGGGTTTGTTTCAGTATACATGTTCTGAAGGATGTAAGTTCAGAAACTGAAATATATGTCATCATTTACTGTCAGAAATCCTTAGATCATCACAGTGATTTATCAGGGATATAAAAATAATGAATCCGTGGAACAGACCAGAAATATGATCAATAAGCCTGGACATGCTGCAATAATCTGGACAGTTGAGAGGTAGGCCCAGAACCCCTTAGTGCAATGAATCTGGACCAAGCCTGACAAAGTGGGAGGAGAAAGCTATGAAAATAGGTCCATATCTGAAATACTGGAGTAGAGAAGCTGACACAGTTGCTGCAGTAACACCCTCATGTCTGTCCTAGCATATATTGTTAGTGACTAAAATCCTCACATAATCCCACTGATGTGTCAGAAATACACAACACTTATGGGGGCCAGGCAACAGTACATCCTACAAATATCTGGACTTAACATCACATTAGGGAAACTACACTCAGCTGCTAAGCATGTAACCAAGCACAGTCCAAACTACAGTCAGACTGACACAACACTAACCCAAATCTGCTAGGGGGAATTACACATGTATCGGCTAATATATCAGGCACTACAGGGATGTAACAGTGCTGAAAAACAGACACCCGTGTGAAAGTGCATACCCACAACCAATTCCACCACGGTCACAGTGACATACTGGTAAGCCAAAGGAACAGTACAGTATAAGGACTGTGGGAACAAAAACATCTCAACATGTTTGCCACTCACACACTACCTCTACATATACTGGCACAATTCACAGTGTAGTATGATGCCTGACGGTGGTATGGGACATGTCTCAATCTGCCCCTACAAACATATACAGCCGAGAGACCACCAGAAACAGGAATAGCATACAAAGGCAGATAGAAAAGAAGCCATAACACATACATCCACCCCCTCACTACACAGGCCAAATAACATTGACACACTACACTGCTACACAATCCTGACAGTCTGTCAACAATTGCCAGAAATGCACAGACCTCTCAACTGTACAGAGTCCCACAGAATTTCTAGGCTTTCCTCTCATATATAAGGCCTGTTCCACATAACATGCCTGGCAGTCTGATACATCACTGGGATGATATCAGGAATGTAGGCACCAAATAATCATATACCATACCTATCAACCTCTTACTGCATGACATCTGGACAAAGCCTGACATAATTGGGGGACAGAGGCCCAAAAACAGGGGCGTATTTGAAATACTGCTGTTATAAACTGAGAAAGTTGCTGATATAACAGGATTAGTTATAACATTGTTTTTCTGAGGGATATGAGGTCAGAAACACAAGTGGATGTTAGCAGTTGCTGACTGCAATCCTCAGAGTATGCTACTGATTTTCCAAAGACAAACAATGTCTGAGGAACACACCAAACATAGGAGTCCAAACTCTGGCCATTCTGCGGATAGCCTTACAGTTGAGAGTTATGTCAAACACATAACACTGTCAGACTTAGAATCATGCAGAAACTCCATGTCCACACAGACCATGTTCGACTACCATCAATCCAAATGTATAACAGCAATACTTACATTCTGTCCCTATCTCTGGAACATTCTCCCCCATTTTGTTGACCTGTCTCCACAGTTTAGGTTGTAAGAGGTATTCCAAAATGCCCTCTGTGATGCTGTTAACACACCTCCATGAAGGCCTCCTCACTGGCAAGGAAAAGGGACAACGTCCACATGAAATACTCAATTATAGGAGTGTTTCGCCATGCCATTGGCTATATCAATAACAGCACAGCTGTTCTGCATGCATTTAGCAATTGGAGGACACCAATTGGTGCACAGGTCATCAGTTTCTCATGAGAATTACCTGCAAAAGGCAAGCTGCTGCCTATACAAAATACATGTACACCCTACCTCCTTGAGAGAGACAGAGAGAGAGAGAGAGACAGTGAAAAGAAAAGAAAAAAAAAAAACAAGCAGGATATAACCACCTACACTTGAAAAAAAAGTATTGTCAAACAAGTAAGCATGCAATGGACTAAAGTAGTGGGTATGTAAGAATGGGAAATAGGAGGTTTAACATATATGTCTCAATAAGACTTGCTGTACTGATATAGTGCTGATCAGAACCTGTGGTCCTAGCATCTGGGTCTGTCTGCAGTGACAGAGATCATAGGTCAGGCACCTGAGTCTCCCAGGAAAGGATGGCTCACATATGACTACTGCTGGAGTGTGTGTTGAGCAATACTGACTGTGACAATGCTAGGCCTGCTACTGGGATATTGTACATATCCATATCTTACTTGTGAATACAACTATGATATACTTGTTTGTCTCAGAAGTGTGAGAGACCTATACATGGTATTTGCATAGTAAAGTACTGTTGCAGACGTGTGTGTTGAACTGCATGTGATCTACTGAGCTCGTACCATTAAACTGTACAGTGTTATGCACATTGACCATATGTGTGCCTCATATTTGTAGTCATTTACTCACAGAGTTGTGTTATGTCTGGCAAATCACTGGCAAATCTATCAAGACTGACATTACAACATTTCCTTCTTTTTTCTTCTGGCTGTTCCCGTTAGGGGTTGCCACAGTGGATCTTCTGTTGCTATGTCTACCTGTCCCCTGCATCTTGCTCTGTCACACTAACCACATGCATGTCCTCTCTTACCACATCCAGAAACCTTATCTGAGGCCTTCCTCTTTTCCTCTTAGCTGGCAGCTTCATCTTTACCATCATTTTCCCAATATACTCACCATCCCTCCTCAGCACATGTCCAAACCGATATAATCTTGCCTCTCTGGCTTTGTCTCAAAACCGTTCAACATGGGCTGACCCTCTCATATAGACATTGTTAATCCTGTCCACCCACATCACACCCAGTGCAAATCCTACATCTGTAACTCTGCCACATCCAGCTCTGACACCTGCCTTTTTGTCAATGCCACTGTTTCCAGCCCATATAACATAGCTGGTCTCAGTACCCTCTTCTAGACCTTCCCTTTCACTTGTACTGGTACTCGTCTGTCACAAGTTACTCCTGACACTCTTCTCCACCCTCTCCATCCTGCCTGTACTCTCTTCTTCACCTGTCCTGTCAGTCGTCATTAGTCTGAAATGTTGATCCTAATCATTTAAACTCATCCACCTTTGCCAACTCTACTCCCTCCACAGTCTTCATTAGTCTGAAATGTTGATCTCAATTATTTCAATTCATCCATCTTTGCCAACTCTACTCCCTGCATCCTCAGCATTCCGCTATCTTCCCTCTCATTCACACACAGATATCCTGTCCTAGTTCTACTTTTATTCCTCTCCTCTCTAGAGCATATCTCCACCTCTCCAGGGTCTCTGAAATCTGTTCCCTCCTCTCAATACAGATCACAATGTCATCTGCAAACATTATAGTCAACAGGGACTCCTGTATGATCTTGTCTGTCAACCTGTCCATCACCATTGCAAATCAGAAAGGGCTCACAGCTGATCCCTGATGTCATCCTACCTCCACCTTAAATGCATCCATCACTCCCACCACAGACTTCACCGTTGTCACACCACCCTTGTACTTATCCTGTACCACTCTTACATATATCTCTGCCACTCATGACTTCCTCATACAATACTACAATTCCTCTCTAGGTACCCTGGCATATGCTTTCTCTAAGTCCAGCAAAACACAAAGGAACTCCTGACCTTCTCTGTACTTCTCCATCAATACTCTCAGAGCAAACATTGCACCTGTACTGCTCTTTCCTGGCATGAAACCATACTGCTGACCACTACTCATCACCTCCCCACTTAACCTAGCTTCCACTACTCTTTCCCATAACTTCATGCTGTGACTAATCAATGTTATCCCTCTGTAGTTACTACAGCTCTGCACATCAACATTATTCTTAAAACCGTACCCAAACACTTTCTCCCCACTCCTCATGAAACCTCTCACTTTCCAAGATATCAGTAAACAATCTGGTTAAAAACACCACTGCCATTTCCCCTACAACACCTTCATGCTTTGACAGGTATGTCATGTGCACCAGCAGGTTTGTTAGTATTAATGCTTTTCATAGCTATCCTTACTTCCTCCTTGGTAAGCTGTAGCACTTTCTGATTCACCATACCCACATCATCCAACCTTTTCTCTCTCATTATCTTCATTCATCAGCCTCTCAAGGTACTCTGTCCATTTGCTCAACACACTCTCCTCACTTGTGAGAACATTTCCCTCATTATCCTTTATCACCCTTATCTACTGTACATCTTTCCTAGCTCAGTCTCTCTGTCTATCCAATCTGTACAAGTCCTTTCATCCCTCCTTAGTGTCCAACCTGTCATACAACTTTTCATATGCCTCATCCTTAACCTGTGCCACCTCTCTCTTTGCCATGCAACTCATCTCCTCATATTCCTGTCTACTTTCCTCATCTCTCGAACAATCCCACTTCTTCTTCCTCAACCTCTTTCTCTGCATACTGTACTTCCTTAGTCCACCACCAAGTCTCCTTGTACTCCTTCTGCCATCCATATGTCACACCAAGCACCTTTCTAACCATCTCCCTTACTAACTCTGCTGTACTTACCTAGGTATTTGTTAAATCTTTACAGCCATCCAGTGCCTTTTCCCTGAACTCTATCTCATAATCACCCTTTTCCAATTCCCACCATTTGATCCTTGGTGCTGCCCTCACACTCCTCCTCTTCTTTATCACCAATGTCATCTTACAGACCAACATTCTATGCTGCCTAACTACACTTTTCTCTGTCACCACTTTACAGTCTCCAATCTCATTCAAACTGGCCCTCCTACATTGGAAATATTCCACCTGTGTGCATCTTCCGCCACTGTTGTATGTCACCCTATGCTCCTCCTCTTGTTATAGTATGTATTCACCACAGCCATGTCCATCCTTTTGCAAAATCCACTACCATCTCACCATCTACATTCCTTTGCTTAACACCATACATACCCATCACTTCCTCATCCTCTGTTCCCTTCATCAACATGGCCATTGAAATCTGCTGCAATCACCCCTCTCTCACCATTGGGTACAGTCATTCCCACGTCATCCAAATGACTTCATATTTATCTTTCTCATCCATCACAAAACCAACTTATGTAGCATATGCACTAACAACATTCATCATTACACCATCAATTTCCAGCTTCATAGGCATCACTCTAGCAGACACTCATTTCATCCTCCAAAACCACTCTTAGCATACTTTTCCTTCAGGATATCCCCAAGTTCCTTTCTCCTCCCATTCACACCACGATAGCACAATTGTGACCTGACTCCGATACACCTAGCTGTACTCCCCTTCCATCTGGCCTCTTGCACACACAATATATCAACCTTCCTCTGGTCATCATATCGGCTAGCTCTGTCACAATACCAGTCATACTGCCAACATTAACCCTCACTACCACACTCCTAGCATTTCTCCTCTCTTCCTGCCATATGAGTGTTGTCGATCCTCCAGGGTATGCCTGCCAATGCAAAGGCTACTATGCTGTCGAATGACTCAAGGGTGTTACAGCAATATTAAGTCAGCGTCACTAATTTTGTCCCATTGCCCCCCCCCCATGTGTGTGTGGTGTTCTACAGATGTCCTGCTCTAATGGATTGAGATGGATGACTGGGCAGCAAGACTGTGAATACAGTGTGCCATACTGACATAGAATGGAAATGTATATCAGGTATTACCTGCACACATATCAGTATGAGTATGTGTATCTGGCCGCCTCATAACAACAGACATGCAATGCAAAATGTCAGTTAATTAAGCTGTACATTGTACACATGTATAATCTTAGTTACTGTGCATCCAACAGAGTGACATTCCTACAATTACTGGTTGTTGCATTTCCCTGACACAGCCATGGGTACTACAATAAGCATGATTATTATCAGTTTGAAATTGGAGAGGTGTCCAACTGTGTTATGACTTTGTGCCCATGCCTACTACAAACAGCTATATGAACACCTACATAGCTGTATGGACTCAGCAATACCTTACTTGTAAAACCTGCCTTCACCAAAGTAGAGTAATCCCCTTTGCTGGGCAGCAGCAATACACAAACCACAGACTTGGTCCCTATATTGGCTGTACAGGGCAAAGTAGGAGCAGGCACCAACTTGGCATCAAGTCAGCCTTTGTCTGAACAAGCATATAAGATTGTAGGTGAATTACTGTAAGGCTAACTATGAGTACAAATTGGACACATCCACCAAGGCCCATCGCATGGCCATCTTCACATATGTCTGCAATCTCAGAGGCAACAAACAACCCACCCTGTAATGGTAATCAGTCAGACCACATAAACACACAGCATAGATATAGGCAACCTGCTGCAGATAGGTTTAGGGGAAACATCACCCCCCTGGCACAGCATCACTGTAGGTGGATATGCACACCACCCACACCCCTCCCCTCATCATCAATGAGCAGGTACATATTTTCTACTGAAAGGCAACAAATGTAAGTATCCATGGGACTTGATAACATCCATGTCCGCATCCTACATGAACTCAGGCATGTGCTCCCATCTCCATTACACACTGTAGTCACACCAAGCCTCAGCACCATCCACACTCTATCCACATGGAAGATGGCCAATGTCATCCCTCTACACAGACATGAATGAGGAATAGAGGATTAAGCAATTAACTGGACCTCTTTGGGGGAATATGACACATCAGGACCAGGAGTGCAATGCAAGCTGATACTGTGCTGATAGATTACAGGAGTATGGTGTGGTTGTGAGTGGTGGCTACTGGTAATCAATGTAGATGTGCAGGTTCTGTACATACTGTTGCCAAATGTATGAGGTCCTGTGATGTGCTTTTCTGTTTATGTCTTTTAGGTGCAATGTCGCATCAGAGAAGGCCAAATTTTTCAGCTGCTGAGACAAATATAATCATAGAAGCCATATTACAGAACCATGCCATAATGTTTGGTCAGAGCAACAACATCTGCGGGAGAGGTCCGCCCTGTGGAATGACCTTGTCCACAGCGTAAACAATGTCAGCCTACACGCACGTTCATATGAGCAGTTCTGGCATTGTGCAACCAACCTCATATGCCATGCCCGGCAAAAGGCTGCTGCCATGGCCAGGGACTGCACAGCCACAGCTGGGGGCCCAGCCATGCAGCTCCCACTGACACACACCAAGGAGCTTCTCACCAACCTTGAGGCACCCATCCCAGTAAAACATCAGAGTACAGACCCCCACATGCTGGAAGTTGGTGGCACCCAGACAATGGACGAGGAATGTGCAGGTAAGGCCAGAGTGGAGATTACTAGACTAGTGTAGCACACATACTTTTATCTATAGAGTATCTACATGCATGTGTCAGGTCAGATTGCAGTTCTGGATTTTTTTTAATGCACAGAAGTGCACATCTATGGTGAAGGAGAGCAAAGTGTGTAGTATTGAGGGTTGTACTGTAAATGTGCAGACATGCTGCATCTAGCCTGTGCGAATGCCACATGTGAGTCTGCTGACAATACCTCTCTCTCACAGCTACCTAGGTCCCTCTGGTCTGCATATGGGACAGCAGCCTGAAGCTGGTGAGTATGGAATTATTATGTTGTGGTTTGCCAATACCCCAGGGAAGTAAAGGGCATGCAATTTACCATGCACACAACTGTCACTCATAGACATATTGCTTTATGTGCATGTTCACTTGTGTTGGGGTTAACTGCATTGGATCACAGTGGTCACCACAGCTGCCTATCTGAAGAGAATGTAACATTCCTGTAGCATACCTCACAACCTGTCAGTGCAAGACTTCTGGACAGACACCATTAAACTGGGGGGACAAAAGGCCTAAAGTAGGGACATGTGTGAAACATTACTCTTATACAGTAGATATAAACAGCGTACACACCCCTGTTGAGATGTCAGATGATTGTGATATATACAAATTGAGATGACAATATGTCAGTCCACACCTTTTCCAACCTTTAATGTGACCCATAACATGAGAAATTCACTTGTAATACCAACCAATATGTTGGACACCAAATCTGGAGTATACAAACCTTACAATAAGCTGGATACATACGTGTGCACACCCTTCAAATAATATTTTATTGCAGCAGCTTGTGATTTACTGACATCATTCATTCTGCTTGGTTACACACTTGCCATAAAGTAAAGGCACTCTGAATAACACCACATAACAGTCTCCTGCCCAAGTAGGATATTCATGACATTTGCTCAGTTGCCTGCCACAGCAAGAGCCATGGCTTGCAGACAGCTTACAAATCAGCAAAGGGATCTCATCTTTGAAAGGTATCAGTCAGGAGTAGGGTACAACAACATTACCACAGCATTGTATACACCATGAACACAGTGGAGACAGTTATCAAAAGTTGGATTGAGTATGGGACAACAGTGCTGTTGAAAAGAACCTGACATCCCCCCAAAAACTGATGAAAGGACATATCAAAACCTGGTCAGGGAGGCTGCCAGGACACATACAGCAACACTGAGGGAGTTGCAGGAATCCCTTCCAAGTACTGGTGGTGTGTACTACATGTGAGAACAATCTCCCATATTCTGCATAATTCTGGACTATGGGGTAGGGCCAGAAAAATGGAAGCATTTCCCCACACCAAAAAACATCCAGGGATGGATACAATTTGCAATACAGCACATCAAGTCTTCCAAAGGCATGTGTGAAAATGTGTTATGGTGTAATGAGACTATGGATCGACCTCACAGCCACAATACCAAATGGTACATGTGGTACACAAGCAACACCTTTCTTCAACTGAAGACCACTGTCCCCATGGTGAATCATGCTGGTGGCATTGGCCTGCTGTGGGGATGCTGTTCCAAAGCAGGAACTTGGCCTGTAGTCATGGTGGTGGGAATTCTGAACAGTTCAAAATAATCTGGCCGAAATCCATCAGGCATCTGCAAAAATGCTGAGGATGGGGAGGGGTGTCAGCCTTCAACATAACAAAGACCCAAAGCATACATCCAAAGCTACCTAAGGATGCTCCAACTGAACACACTTATGCTTATGGATTGGCCCAGCCAGAGCCTAGACCTAAACCTGATAGAAAAACCCCAGTGTGACCTGACAAGGGCTGTGCACAATGAGCTGCCCTTGCAATCTGACAGAGTTGGGGGACCTTTGCAAGGAAGATTGGCCAAATAATGCCAAGTCAAGATGTGCCATGCTGATAGACACCTTCCCAAGAAGAATGAATGCTGTATGTCACTTACAAATTGATTTAACAAAGTATCATTGTAAGGATGTGCACACTTATGCAACCACCCTATTGTACATATTTAATTCATCATATGTTACACGTAAGACATTTGTTTGTTTATCAATTGGATTGCACAGGTCGTATGTCACATGAAAGGTGGGTAATGTTTTTGAATGCATTATTTCGGTCTCATTTTATATATTATAAATAACAAGGCATGTTAACAGGGATGTGTACACTTATCATATCCACTGTAAGCTCAGAAGGTTGGTTGTGTAACAGGATTTGTGTGACCATACATTTACTGCTAGTTTGGAGGTCTGAAACTCAAATGTATGTCATTAATCAGTGATGTCACTCCTCTGATAATCCCAGTTATGTATCAGACAAATACAGGGGTTATGAGGAACAGAGCAAACATATGAGCCAGACATCTACACATCCTGTGAGGATCTGTACAGTTGTGAGGTATGTTTTGTAATAAGTGCCACTGTGCTATACAGGTGAACAGCAGTGATGTGTATATGGGTGTAGTTTGTGCTGTGAAAGGGCCATCACCTACTAACATTACTCATGTATCCCAGAGCACTATATTGTTAGTTACATGGAGTAAAACTGGCTGTAATGCATGATGTTGAGGGCTGTGTGTTATGCATGTCACCATTTGGGTAATGTGAGGTCTCTGTAACAGATTTGTGCTACCTCACCTGTAAGTGTGTGTGTGTGTGTGTGTGTGTGTGTGTGTGTGTGTGTGTGTGTGTGTGTGTGTGTGTGTGTGAGTCTGTGAGTGTGTGCATGTGTTTGTGTGTATGTGTGCATGTGTGTGCATGTGTGTGTGTGTGTGTGTGTGTGTGTGTGTGTGTGTGTGTGTGTGTGTGTGTGTGTGTGTGTGTGTGTGTGTGTGTGTGTGTGTGTGTGTGTGTGTGTGTGTGTGGGTGTGTGTGGGTGTGTGTGGGCATGTGTGTGTGTGTGTGTGTGTGTGTGTGTGTGTGTGTGTGTGTGTGTGTGTGTGTGTGTGTGTGTGTACCAGCCAACCTTAAAGTGCAGGTAGTAATGTACATATGTTGCCTTCCCCTCACAGGTGGTGATGGGGTTCAGGGTCATTCCCACTTGATAACTGATGTCAGTGTCTCTTTAGACTCTGACAATGATGATAGGAATAGTGAGGTACAGGTGAGATTGTCAGGAGCTGAATCTGTGCCATTGGTTGGCATCCCACTGTTGTCCAAACCATCCCCGCACACAGTGACTATCCCCACACATACCCCATCACCAGTGCCCACAGATGATGGACAGTTGGCTGGTGGTGGCATGGAACAGGCTAGTGTGGTGACTATGGCAGGTGTGAGTGTAGACAATGGCCATAGTCAGAGTGCAGCTCTGGTCTTACACAGGCAGATGGACAGGGGTGCTCATAGGAGGACTGCTGCTCATCAAGCTGCTGTCACAAGTGCCACAGCAGGTCTCACCAGACACATGTTTCAGGCTGCCATGGATGTACAGGCATGTAGTGAATGCTACACCAGACAAATACTCAGGGTGGTGGATACAACTCTTCTTGATTTACATGGCAATATACATGACCTTGTTGTGGCCACATGTCAAAATACTGAGGTCATGAATAGATGGTGGGGTGAGTCCTTGGCAATCCTTGATGGTGGCATGTTTGTGCTAGCATGTGTGGAGGGAGATGGGCATCAGCCACATGAATGTAGGTCAGCACCAAAAGCAGCTGATAGTGCATGGGGCTGTGCATCTTCACACTCCCATAGAGGCAGTGACACCAGCACTACCAAAGGGGGTTTGCTGTCCACATCACACCAGAGCAGGCCATGGGGACATGGTCCTGGCTGTTCCCATTAGGGACACAGATCCAGCAGACAGCAGTTACCATCAGGAATCAGTACTGCATCTGGTCTTGGGCCGGGTGGTGCCAGTGAAACCTTTGGCAGACCAGTTTCTGTATCCATAGTTGGAGACAGTGAACTGGACACCCTGTCATGTAAGGTCTACACCTGTCCAACATACCCCTGTGTAGGGCAGCCACATGGTGTGATTGTGTGCATACATACACACATTCATCTGAATCACAGGCAGATCACCTCCAGACACACACAGCACCTCTGCACAGCCCATCTATTGGATACCCCTCCAAACACACACACATGATGTCAACCATATGGCCCAGCCTAGGCCTCTGGCAAACCCACACCACACCCTATGCATATGATGATATCTGTGCCATATCCCTGTCATCAATACCATTGATGCTGGGACATGCTAATATTAGTCTGATGCACAGGGTGAATAAAGCACAGTGTAGCTATATAATACTCTGTAAGATGCTGTCTGCTTACATTTGTTATGGGTACACATACAGGTGTATGTACCTTATTAGCCAGGATGCATTATTGCTGTTAGTACCACTGACTGAATGTAGTCTGACATGCTGTATTATGTTTGTGTTTCAGGTGTCTGTGTGTCTGCAGGGCCACAGCCAGAGTATGCCAGAGTAGAAATACACCGACCATGTCATAGGACAGGTACAGCTTTATATGTACAAATACCAGGTGTGTATGCATGCAACAGGGTATGAGGGACACTGTTGTCAGACAGTGCGACCTTGCATACATACCCCTTGTCATAGACAGGTAGCCTACAGACATGTCGCCTCAGTGTTGTGTAGTACCACAGGGTCATACATACAAACAGGTTACTGCAATACTGTCAGTAGGTCCCTAACAAGCGTGGCCATTACATAAACTGCAACAGATTCACCTGTCAACACTTACTGGCCCTGCCACTTCTTTCCCATACACTCAACCCTGATGCAGTTGGTGAGAGCATTCATGATATTGTGTATGGTAGATTTGTGGTATGTATTCCTGAGTTCACAGGTTGGAACAGGGAGACAAAATGGTATATCCTTTGCATACACACAGTAAGGACTAGGACTGACACAGGGGATGTGCATACAGTAACACAAACGCATATGGCAATAGACAAATTAGTAAACCTACATATCCATTTTGATGTACTGTAGTACTACATACGCATGACATTTCCCACATAGATTATATGCATGGGACATAACCCACTACCTCTTACATTATGGAATGTTGTGAATGCCTTCATGGATGGTGAGATAACTCACCAAAAATAGCATCTGGAGTCATGTATTACTCCTACAAATTTAGACAAGTGATAGGGTATCAGACATTGTATCAGCATGATGTTTCAGTCAGGTATGATACCTGATGCTGGCATGTGTGTCACTACACCTAGTGTGGCTGATTTGGCAAAAATATCACATATATGGCATTGTTAAGGGATACAGACCACATATAGGTTGCAAACATCTGGATATTCCATAGACATCTGTACAGAGGACTGGCATGGCCTGTACAATGGTTTAACATGCTGCATGTGTGGTAGATGCCATTACCAAAACAGCTATATAAAGTAATGCCATCGCAAGATGGTAAACAGGTGTGGATGGTACACAGATCAAAATGGTATAAGCCAAACAGGACGTAATCTTCACCCAAACACATACAGTTGTCAGTATTGAGATTAGAACCCCTACCTATCTAGTTATTACTACTATTGTGTTACTCAGTTATCAGATGCACCACAAAGCTTACATGATTTCACCTACTCCCAAGGTTCTTCTAAGGTGAATGACATCTACAGGCCTATTAAAGTAGGGTGATGGGAAGTGTACAGGGTGGTACACAACTCAAAATGGTATAACCCACACAGCATATGATTCTCACACAAGCACTTGCCCGTATTAAGATAAGAACCCCTACTTATCTAGTTATGTCTGCTATAGTGTTATGAAATTATCAGATGCGCCACAGAGCTTATATGATTTCACCTTGTCCCAAGGTACTTCTAATGTGAATGACATAACAGGCCTAGTGAAGTAGGTTGGTGGGAAGTGTACAGGGTGGTACACAACTCAAATGGTATAACTTGCACAGTATATGATTCTCACCCAAACACACACACACACACACACACACACACACACACACACACACACACACACACACACACACACACACACACACGCACACACACACACACACACACACACACACACACACATGCACACACATGCACACACACACACACATAGACAAACTTACTTGCCAATATTGAGATTAGACCCCCTGCCTATCTAGTTATTTGTAGTATAGTGTTGCACAGTTATCGCACTCGCTACAGAGCTTACTGGGCTGACAACTGTCCAAAGGTGCTGATAATGGGAATTACATCAGAAGGACTGATAAAGTAGGGCAGTGGGTGGGAAAAATCAAAATACTTGTTCTTACAAACATACACACAGACACACATGCACACACACACACACACACACACACACACACACACACACACACACACACACACACACACACACACACACACACGTGCTGGGTATAAGAGTAGAACCCCTACCTTTCTAGGTATTTGTATTATAGTGTTACACAGTTACTGCATGCACTACAGAGCTTACCAGAGTGACAACTGGCCAATGGTGCTGATAACTACACAGCTGAGTTAAATTATTACAGGTGCTAGAAAGTCTGCCTTCAGTTTTTCCCTTAGATCTTGTTAGTTCTTTCTCTCTTGCACTTCAAATAGCCTAACAGCCTTGCACTTCAACAGGTTTTTGTAACAATTATTCTAGAACACCTGAGAGCCATCAGCAGTAGTCATTTCTCATGGAATTAGCTCCAGTACTTAGTAGTTATAAACAACCCTCCTGGCATGATTAAAGTGCAGTTCTCTGTGCATTCGCCCATTAACCTGGTGCACTTGTGCATTCTGAGGCACTGTTGCAACTGCCCCTCATATACACAGACAACCCTCTCCTCTCAACTCCCAACACTCAGACTTGTGAGAGATACCCCTAGATCACCAAATTGGAAGATATGCACTCTCCAGTGAAGACTGGACCAGCTGGTCAAGAGGAGAAGGTCAACACCTGCACCACATCACATGGAACACATAACTGTCCAGAACACCAACTATCACAGCTCTGACATACAAACAAAAACCACACACCCACCTTCACAGAGGCACTCAATACACATTTACCCAAACAGCAGAGACCACTAAGAAAGACACCCACTCAACCACCACAACACAGCACAAACCACAGGAGACATATGTCACCTACAGAGTGTGCCCCTCAATCTAAACCCCTAAGGCTAACCACCTTGCCCAATACAGTCATCACAGGTGACTCAATAGTGAGGCACACAGATGCCCCACTCACTAGGTTGAATATTGAGAAGGTAACAGTCAGCTGTCTATCAGGTGCCAGAATCCAACACATAGCACACCCAGTCAGGTCACACCACAATAACTACAAGTATCACTCTGTCATTGTCCATGTGGATGTGAATGACCTGAGATACACCTCCCTGGACTACTTGAAAAGAGACATGTTGGAGGTCTCAGATTATGTGGGCCAGACAGGCATGACAGTAGCCCTTACCAATATACTGCTGTCACCCAGAATGATACCGCAGTACAAACAAAATGTTTGACTTCAACAATTGGCTTAAGTGTCTGGTGTCATTCTCAGGGGATCCAGTCTCTGTCTGCTTGGGTTGACATGATTGACAGACTGCAATGCCTTGCCAGAGATGGCCTGCATCTGTCACCCCTAGGTTTCCATGCACTGGCTACATTTCTTGCCACCTCTATACTCCCTTTTTTAAGTGGTGTTCCAAATCAAATTACCACAATAACAGCTATGAATAAATGCGATCTGAGGGTCATGCTGCTTAACACTAGACATCTGAATCTCAAGATGCAGTCACTCAAAGCACTCCTCAAAATGGAGAACATTGGCATTTGTGCTGTAACAGAGACCTGGTTTATAGCAGCAGGCAGCACCAATGCACTACCAGGCTATAACTCATTCTACACCTGTCAGCTCCAAAACATGTACCACAGCTCCAAAAGCGATGGTGTCTCCATATTCATAAAGGATATGCACACCTCCAGACTAGTATCCCAGTATAACGCATCTGAGATACTTCAGGTACAACTGAGATTTGGTAATAGTGCAGTCCAGGTCCTAGCCTGCTATCGGTCCCCATCCATGTCCCTAGAATCTCAATCCACATTCCTCAACATCATGGGATCTATCAAGGTTCAACCCAACACCCTCATACTAGGAGACTTCAACTACCCTTCCATCAACTGGGAAAAGTACTCAAGCACCAATACACTAGCCCAATGCTTCCTGGAATTCATCAGTTCCAATGCCCTGGACCAGCTCATTCTGACCCCCAGTAGAGGAAGCACCATCCTTCATCTGTGTTGATTACTAACATATGGGACCGTTGATTGACAACAGTAGTCAATCCCTATCTGCTCAGATCTAACCATAAAGTAATCACCATGAAATCCACATCTCACCCACACCCCTCACAAAAGTAACCACTTTGAAAAAACTTCTCCAAAGCTGACTTTGGACTCCTAAAAACAGAGGTGGCTAACTTCACACCACCAATGCCAATGACGGCCAAATCATACACAAATGCACTGTACAAACATGTACATAAATGAATGGAACTAGCCATACCCAACAGAACCAAGATGCTCTCCTCCAAACACTGGAGGCCAATCTGGTGGCCCCTGCCATTAATAAACTGTACAACAGAAGGAAGAAACTGTTGCAGAAAAAGGTGGAGTCCAAAGACTGGAAAAACTTCCTTATTAGCCTCAACAACAACTAGATATCCCTCAAGAAATCATCTAACGCCAGCTATGACAGCAGACACTGACAACCATCACAAAGCCTTTGATAATTATATCAAGAACCTCCATGGTAATACCCAGAAGTGCTCTGAGTTACTGAACAATGCTACCTCCTATACTGAGCCAACAGATATTGCAACATTCTTGCCAACACATTCAGTGCCAGCATTACCCCACTCACTCCCCCCAAGGGAACAATCACAATGCCAGAAGAATGCCAGGTACCCAGCATTACTGCAGCGCAGGTTAAACCTGCATTGTCCATGGGCAAGAATACAGCTTCAATGGGACCCAAAATATCCCTGACTGTGTTTTACATGAACTACAAAGAGACCTGACACCACATCTGTGTGCCCTGTTCAGTCACAGCCTCACCTCAGGATTTGTCGCTCCCAAATGGTGCATTGCTACAGTCATCCCTCACCATAATGAGTAGCGACTACAGGCCCTGGGAATTATTGGCCCATTTGCCTAACTAGTCTGATATGTACAGCTATGGAGCACATCTTCAGGGACCTGATCAACAAAGATATAAGTAATCTCCTAACTCTGGACCCCACACAGTTTGGTTTTGTGAAAGGGAGATCATACCTGCTCAATCTGGTTGACTTCTTTGAGTCAGTCACCAGGGCTGCATATGATGGTGAGGCACAGCATACAGCCTACATCGATCTGGCCAAGGCTTTTGATACCATTTTTCAGTCAGGAATTATTGATGAACCCAACAAACTAAGCATCAACCCCTATATCACTAGGTGGGTTGCAAACTGGCTCACAGATAGAACACACAGTGTAAAAGTAGCAAACTCCAAGTCAGACTGCCAACCAGTCATGAATGGAGTCCCACAGGGATCACTCCTGCATACTTTCCTGTTCAGCATCCACTTCTCAGGAGTCCAGGCCAACACAAAGGAACTCTGGCTGACCAAGTTCACAGATGACTGCAAGCTAGGAGCCATCATTAACTCCACGGGTGATGCATAAATCCTACAGAAAGGCCTCACCAAGACCAATGACTGGTGTGAAAACCATGGTCTGAAGCTTAACACCACAAAATGCATTATCATCCCCTTTTTACAATCTCAGTTCCCACTAAGTACCATATCGATGGGAGCGCACTGAACACTCTAGGCATTATAGGATATCTGGGGACACAGGTTGACAGCAACCTCTCCTTCAACCACCACACTGCCACTCTGGCCAGGAAGTCCTTCTATGTGGCACATCTCATTACCAAGCATTTTGCATCCAGGAAGAAAGAGGTCATTGTCTCTGCCTACTCTTCCCTCATTAGACCAAACATCAAGTATAATGGCCCATTTGACATGTACCTCAATAGACACAAGCAACAACTGGCGAGTCCACAGAAGTACCTCACAAATAAGATCCTAGGCATTAGACACATGTCCTACACAGACAGTCTCAAAAGACTCTAGCTATTCTCTGTCTCATATCACCTACTTAGAGGCAGTCTCTACTTGACTTACAAAGCCATGTCTAACCCAGCTCTTTTAGAAATGCTACATCTAAAGAAATCCCAATCCCTCCGCACCACACACTGCAGATACTTCAACCTCATTAAAACAATCAACACAACATGCTGGAGGGACAGGTTCCTCACCCAGAGACTGTGCATGCCCTGGAATGGACTTCCCATATGTGCCAAGCAGAGCACCTAGCTGACCCTGTTCCAGAGAAATCTTGATGAGTGGATAGGTAATAGAAAGTTCACCCCAGGGATCACTTCAGTGGCTCTACTTGATAGAGGCACTGGGAACTAACGTTGGATGGCACAATGTCATGGTACTTCTATGGGCTAGGCTTGTAAAGGCTTCAGGGCCATTAACCTAGTACACACCTATGAACCTATAAGGGGAATTACATCAGCATGACTGATAAAGTAGGGCAGTGGGTGGGAAACCTATCAAAATACTTCTTCCTACAAACATACACACTTACACACACAGTTATACACCCACACACACATTTGCCAGATCTGACAGTAGGAGCCCTGCCTATCTAGTTATTTGTACTATAGTGTTACACAGTCATTGCACACACTACAGAGCTTACTGGATTGACAGCTTGCCAAAAGTGCTGATAAGGAGAATGACATCAGTAGGGCTGATAAAATAGGGCAGTGGATGGGAAACTCATCAAAATACTTCTTCTTACCATTATACACAAACTTATACAGCCACAAACACATTTGTCAGATCTGAGGGTAGAACCCCTGCCTATCTAGTTATTTGTCCTATAGTGTTACACAGTTATCACACATGCTACAGAGCTTACTGGGCTAACAACGGGCCAAAGGTGCTGATAAGGGGAATGACATCAGCAGGCGTGATAAAGTAGGGCAGTGGGTAGTGTTGTCGGTGGGACTGGCCTAAAACTGTTTCACCTACAAACAGACAAACATACACTCCTTTACTCTCACATACACAACTGTTACACACACACACAGTTGCCAGTATTGAGTTTAGAACCCCTACCTATCTAGTTATTTATACTGTAGTATTATGCAGTTATCGCATGCACTACAGAGCTTATAGTGGTGATCAGTGTCCAGTGGTACTTCTAAGATGAATGACAACAACAGATCTTGTAAAGTAGGGTAATGTGAAGTGTACTGAGTGGGAAGAGTACTTAATACTTAGAACTACAGACACACACACACACACACACACACACACACACACACACACACACACACACACACACACACACACACACATGCACAGGCAGGTGATGTGATATTATAAACCCAGCCTCAGTACTGTTACACAATGGGGCTCACCTTTTATGCTGGCACTTGCAACTGTTTACAACTGGTATGCCACTGTCCACAGCATGACATCACTGTATGCCATTCAGGGTATCTGTGTGTGTGACTCACTCTGTCACTGTCCCCCTATGTTTCTCTGTCTATCACTGTTTGTCTCTCACTTACCCACATCTATATGTGTGTATGCTTGACATATGTTGTTATCTCTTGCCCATATATATGTGTGTATCTCATGCAACAGATGCAGATATATCACATATGGGCTACCTACAGCTAGCTGAGGGTAATCCTGTCTGACATGTGTGTGTGTGGGGACAGTTGAGGTGTACATAGCTGTCTGTATGCATAGACATAGATAAACAATGCAGTCATATATTCCAATGTGGGTTCCAACATGTCGTGTGATTCTCTAAGTGCAGGAGCATGCCCAGTGTGACCTTCTATAGTTAGAGTGGGACTGCATTCCAGAGATATATGTACTCCAGTCCAGTGTTTTGGGTGCTACAGCCATACCTCTCAGGAGTACAAAGGACTTTCCTCAGGGTACTTGTTTTGTTTAGCAGACATTTTCTGACATATCTGTAGTCTGACACTGCAGTGTATTCTGTCATTACCTACTGCCAGACATCCTCAGATCATCACAGTGTTTTACCAGGGAAATGCTAGTTATATGATGCACAGACCAATATTATAAGCCCAGCTATGTACATTCTTGCCCAAGTGAGGTGTGGCTAGAGCCAGTTTAATAATGACATGGGTGTGTAAACAGTTCAGCAACCTGGTGATATACTGGCTGGGGATCTCCTGCTTGTGTGGTATCTTTCTAACCTGAGATGTCATATCCTTGTTTCGGCATACCTCTCACCTTTACATTTTTTGGCAGGGTTTCCATGTGTTTGGCTAGAGGTTTCATCCTTTCTACATCAACTTGTATTTTTATGGCAAGTTAGTTCCATATAATTGAAGAGTGATGTTACAAAATAATACAGACATTACTGTTTCACACTACATAACCATCAGACAATTCCTGCTACTGCAAACCCCTCACCCTACCAACTTCTCAGTATGTCAGGGTGATACGTACAACACATGCCTATCACTGTGCCTTTGTTCCACTTTTATTTCTGCCCTTGTCCAGACATCTTGCTGTCAAAGGTTGGGAGTTATAGGTGTAGGCATAGAGTGCATTCAACTCTGCAGCCATGTTCATTATATGTAAAGGCAAACATAATAAGAAAGGATTATTGAGAATAACCTCTGGCAACAGTACCAAATTCACTTATATTCACAAAAAACTTGGCACCTCAGCTACACATCCTTCAAGATGTCACTAATATGTGTAGCATATTCCACATAGCACTGTGACTACCAGGTATGTCAGTGGCAGAACAGTGGGTGTCACTGACATGCGTAACAGTTGGCACTGCAGTTATCTGCACATGGCCCTGTCAAAGACAGCACTGTACCAAGGGCACTATAAGATGACTGCTAGGAGAATGTGCTGGCCTAAAGCAGATGCCCTACACTGACTGCCTTAAAAAACTCCAGCTATACTCTGTCGCATATCGTCTACTCTGAGGCGATCTCTGCTTAACATACAAGGCCATGTCAAACCCAGAGCTGTTGGACATGCTACACTTAAAGAAATCCCAATCCCTCAGAGCTACACGCTCCAGGGATCTAAACCTTGTCATCACAATAAACAAAACATGCTGGAGGGATAGGTTCCTGACCCAGAGACTCCCCAGACTCTGGAATAGATTGCCCATTCATGTCAAGCAGAGTGCCTCTTTGGACCTCTTCAAGAGGAACCTTGACAATTGGATGGGAGAAAGGAAATTCACCCCAGGGATCACGTCAGTCGCCCTGCTGGACAGGGGTCCAGGAAAGTAAATAATGTGGGAAGAAATAGCCAGGGAATTGTTATGGCTAGGCTTGTATAGGCCCTAGGGCTGATAGCCTAGTACCAACCTATGAACCTATGAACCATATCCAGACAGTCTTAACCACACATACACATATCTCATTGAACCCTGCATATTGTGGACAGGCAACATGTTTTCATGTGTATTGGTACAGCCCTGCCAATGTGACCTATGCAGCTATTTCCCTGAAAACATACATGTTACTGCCTTTGCGTGGGTATATGGGGAGGACACACCTGTCAACTGTGCACATTTGCACAGACTGTGCTGATATTTGCTTTACATTTTGGTTCCATTTACCATACTATTGTGCCCTGTCTTGGGGACCAGAGGCATATCAGTAAAGAGCACAGGTCAGATTGTACTGGCAAACATTTGAGTTTCAGTCTTCTTACCCTTCATAGCCTTACTAAAACTGCGGGTTCTGCTAAGCTATCACTGTGTGAGTCTGTAGGGGGTAATTCAACGTTGCCACCATTTCTGTGCATTTACCAGACATTTATCTCTGTTTTTCTGCAGCTGACTTCCTGTGTGGGTGTAAGGGGTGGATATGGGACCCCCACACTGACATCCATGCCTGTGACCTATGACCCCCCCCAGTTAGTTGTGCCCACGCATATACTGCAGTGGAATTTGCCACCTTGGGTACTACTTCATAGTGTGTGGAGGCCAGTTTTGGCCAGACATTTCCTGGTGTCCCACATAGCTCTCAGTTGTGTGGTGCTACCCCGGTAGGCCACCCCATTCCATTGCATGCATGCATGCAGCATTACCACAGATATGCTAGCAAAACATATTAATCCATTCATTTATTATTCAGAAGACTGACTTACCTTGTGCTTGCAGCAGATGTGTGGACAGTGCTTGAAGGCCGCCTATGTTGGATGCACACAGTAGACTGCTTATACATGGTAAGTTAGTGGTAATGTGATGTGTATGTCAGCCATTTTACTGTGAGTGTGAGTCAGAGAGTTGTCAGTCCCTGAGATCCCTGCAGTGTCAGTGTGTGCTATGCATTGCCTCTTTACCAAGGCCTGAGCGTACTGGGCATGCCTCCATCTGCCTACAGGAGCAGGCTCAGAGGCCTCCTCCTCTGAGTCCCTCTGTGCCTGTGGGGACCTTGGCAATGGTGGTGGGCTGTGTGGCCCTTCCCCTTGCTGTTCCTGCTGCAGCTGTTTCCACAGAATCATATTGTGTAGCATGGCACATACTATGAACATGTGTGCACATGTGGCTGGAGAGTACTTCAAGGATTTACCAGATATGTCAAAGCAGTGGAACCATGACTTGAGCATCCCAAACACACACTCTATAATGATCCTGTTTTGTGTGTGTGCCTCATTATGGCATTCTTTTATGAGTGTGTGTGCATTTCTGATGGGTGTCATAATCCATGGCTCCAGTGCATAGCCAGCATCCCCCACCATATGGCCATACGGGATGCCCCCACTGGCAAATGCATGGTACAGCTGTGAGGAATGCCAGGTGTGGGAGTCATGATAGCTTCCAGGGCTGCCAGCACAAATTCATGATAATGCCCTGGGCATTGCACATGACCTGGCAGTTTATGGAGTAGAAGCCATTGCAGTTTATGTAGACCCTACCCTGTTCACCGGGTGGTGCTTTGATGTAGATGTGCATGTAGTCTATGGCACCCAGTACCGTTGGGTATTCTGCTACATGGTGGAAGTGATGCATATTGCTAGTCCTCTCCTCACAGGTGCTGGGGAAGTAAATGTGCTCACCTGCATGTGGTAGCATGACATCCAGGAACTGGTGGAGTATCCTGGATGCAGATGCCTGTGAGACCCCCATGATGTCCCCAGTAGGTCTTTGGAAAGTACTTGTACTTTTTGCTAAAGAATGTCTCTGTCCACCTTGTAGTGCTCTACTATCTCCAGATCATGTAGCCTCTGGTAAGTTGCCCTGGGTCTGAACACTCTTCTCCTTCTCCTCGGTCTGTGGCAGTTGTCAGCATTATCCTCCTCTCTGTCATTAGCCTCTAGCACATACTGATGCATCAAAGCAATGGCAGCCCCTAACATTTTTCCAGTTAGAATTCCCCTGCATGTGTACAACAATGGTGCAGAGTTTGTGGAAAAAACAGACTGTAAGGTGTTTCCAGAGTGTATACTGTTGTGCTGCAGATGCTGCCTTTATGAATGGCTGAGTATGATGCATTCTACCTGCTGTCTATGTAATTTGTTATTGATTGCTTTTATTCTATTTTCCTTTTTTTCTTTTTTTCCCCTTCTCATTTCCTCTCCTTTTAATCCCCAAGGCGTGCCGTGCAAACCCGGTGCCCAAATCTAAACAGTTACTAGTTCAGTTTTTTTTTTCTTTTAGACCTGGTGCACACCATGCAAACCAATTTAGCTAATGTAAACACAAAGAAATGGCACTCCCTTGGGTGTGAACATGCTCCTCATTTCATGGAATAAGTCAATACAGCCTCAGACACACACCCCTTGCTTACTGTGCTTAGCTAAGCTTATCTCTGCACCATAGGGCTCAAGTGTGCTTACAACATGCCTGACACAGCCCCTTTTCATGCTATAGCACCTACATGGTTAGGTGCAGTTTGGGACTTAGAAGATTTTTGTGAGTCAGTAAATTTCCCCTCATTTTCGTACCCCACTGCCTTAGTCCATAGTTACTGCACTACCACAAAGCTTTTCCCCTTGACAACCAGTGTTCCCTGGTATTGTTTTGATTCTGCATGCCATAGACTATAATGACAAAATGCAGATTTCCCCTAAAATTGAATTTTCACATTTTTTTTTATTTTCGGCAAAATCCTGTTTGCGTGCCGCGGCCCTATGCTTAAACAGCCAACCAAAAAAAAAATAAATAAATAACTTTGATTTTTATTTAAAAAAAATTAGTTTTCCATGCCAATGGCCATATATTTGGCCATCGGCATGCCTAAACGCTATAATACATGCTTTATTGGGAGCTGTCATGCCTCCATTTGTTATTTGCAGAAATGTATTTGCTTAGTAACTGAATACATTTCTGCAATAACACTGTTCTTGCACGGATACCTGCCTACTTGCTGGATCGCTAATTCACCTCATTTGCATGTTTTTTACCAGTAAACAAGGTAATTAGCATTCTGCAGTCATTTCCATGCAGGAAGAATGTAGGCACGCTCGTGCACATCAGATCAGCTGTTTGCTGGATTGCTTGGCGGCCATATTCCGTGGAGGAAAGGCTGCACTGTTCCTGCATGGAAGTTTAAGCTTAATGAATCCTGAGGAGTATCTTGATCTGGTCATAGACTTGTCATAGATCCTTCATACTGTTACTACCCCTGGATAACAGTCTTAGAGTACTAAGCTATATTAATGCCCCTTGCCTAAAACATCTACAAAATACATGGCAGTTCCCATCAAATGTAAACTGAGTCGTAGGTAGTGGCACTAATGAAGAACAAAAAAAGCTTTAAGAGGGGGAAGTTTAATATTTAAAGCTGCCAGTTTTATAACACCCAGAACAAGCAACACAAAACCTTACTATAAAACGTAATTTCAGCTCTCTTTTCCACATTTAAGTGGCCACAATGTGCCAAATTCAGTACTGTGCTTCAGATGGCTTGTGGTTGTAATCATTGATTAACTATGTCTTCTCTCCATTTTTTCCCACTCAGAAAATGAGTTTCTGCTCCAGTTTTGAAAGTGGGATAAATCAGTAGCTAATCTGGCAATACAACAACCCTATTAACAGTCTGTATTTTGTTTTTGCTCCTCATAGTCTGAAATCTTCCCACCATACTTTCATGAAGCACATGTTATTAATGCTGAAATTTATTAGATTCTGATTTTTGCTCATGCTTTCAGACACTTTAAGCCTGTAGCACCTTTGTGTTTATTTCCAGTCAATACCCATAGCTGCCTATGCATTCAGACCTTTCTTGGGTCTGACTTTTTAATTAAGTGACTTAGCTTAGTTGTTCATGATAGGCAGAAATAGAAAGGGCAAGGATATATTAATAAAATGACAGTAAGATTGTTAATCTAGGATGTCCTGCAGTAGAAAGCCTTGATTATCTTATGTTTTTAAGTTGATTTTTCAGAAAATGCTCTGGAATGCAAGGATGTGTGTAGGCTGTAAGATGTACAACATTCCACACCACATAGGAGTTAATGAGTTAAGAGGTAGGTAGAAGACTTCACAGAGTACAAGACTCATAATTAAACCTAGTTATGTAGTCATACATAGTGATAGATGGGTCTAATTTATTTACGCAAAAGCGTAAAACCGCGAATAGATATGGATCGAGCCATATGCATCGAAAGTGCAAGCCGTCGAAAACTGTAAATGGAAATCTCCATAGGTGGAGATTTCAATTTACTTCAATGTAGTGCAAACTCGGAGCTGGTATATTTAAGTAGTAGGGTGTTTGGGGGGTGTAAGGGGGCTTGCCCCCCTGCCTATATCTTTTTTTTCTGTGTATTTTTTTCTTTATTAACTTTTGAATGTTTAAGAGTTCGATGCATATGTGTCGATCTTTATGCATAAGAACTTTTGAACATTCGAGTTAATAAAGTAAATCCGTAATAGATACATAGCAGTACATACATAATACACAGTAGTAAAAAGACAAGTAACTAAACGTAGTGAAATTAATGGTATTATTTTGAAGTTTCAAAAACTGCATCACTGCAATGACTACCTCCACAAAAGTCAGGACAATATTCAAAGAAGTATTAGACATATAGAGTGAGGTGGAGTGGATTTAGAAATGTGATAATAGAAATGGGAGATATAAGATATTGGGGAAAAGAAAGACTGGACATTTTACAACAGGAATAAAATTAGCAATAAGAGGAACAGACACAGAGGTGAGACAGAGAGTAGTGTATACTAGATGGAAAGAAATTAAATATTCATAATGAAGGAGAAGGAAAAAAAGGAATTCATGGTGGTTGGGTTATCCTGGAGATGGAGAAAAGAGACTTATCCAGTTGTGCATAAGGTGAGATTTTAGTAGAACGTTAAACTATGGGGTGCCCTTAGTGTCACAGATTGTTATAGGGAGGTTATTCCAGAGTTTGGATACAAATGCTGATTAGAGGGCTTCATATTTTAAATTATTTGCTGGGGTAGTGATATCCAGATGTTTGCCTTAAGATCTGTGTGAGAGAAGAGGCGTGCACCAGGTCATAACTAATCTTAGGGAAGGACATTTATCTGTGATATGTAAAACATTGTGGGGATGTTTTATTCACTAAAGGATGTTGGGTGATTCAGTTCAATTTGGTTGTTTGATGACAATACAGTGATGGGTCTGTGTTGATAATCTGGAGGTAAAACAGGGAATTTTATTATAGGTTTACTCCAGGTTTTGAGAGCTGTATAGAGAACAAGATGCTGAAAGTGGATGAGAAGATGCTTGGGTGCAAGAATGATGTTCCTGAATGTTTTTACTACATGTATTTTGGTGGAGTTGTCAGTGTACTGGATGTTGTAGAGGAGCTGGTAGAGTGAACTACAGGCCACTGATGAAAATGTTGAAAAATAGGGGAAGTAAGATGGAATCTTGTGAGACACTTATAGAAATGTGAAGCAAGGTATTTATAAATTAATTGATTAATTAATTAATTAATTCAACTTTATATTTGTTTACCTGGAGTGTCTGTCTTGACCAGGAGCCTGTTTTCAGCAGAGGCCCAGAAGGAAAAGCTCCAACATAGATTGCAATAATAACCAGTTACCATTATAGAACATATAGTATATAAACACCTCCAAAATAGCTTTCAATTACACATTTTAGCAAAAGACATATTGTACAAAATGAGTTATATATAGAGTCTGTATCAAAGAAGTCTGTACTATAAGCATAAGTAGAAGTAGAAGTAGGTGTAAGTAGAGGGTAACAATTTGACATTTTGTAGGAGGCAAACCAAGACAGAGAGAGAGAGAGAGGACTTAACGATGATCTACTATGAAAGTTTCTGGAGGAGCAGGAGATTAAAGCCAGTATTAAAAAGGTAGACTGCTGATAGCATTACTGTTGTTTCTGTTGTACTGGCTAGTGTTAATGAATGAAAGTATTGCAGCACCAGTACTAGGAGAGGGACGGAATGCACGCTGTGATGTGATAGGAAGTTACTGAACAGAAGATACTGAAGTAGCTTTCTATAAATTAAATTTTCAGGATCCTGGACAGAAAGGAAAGGATAGCAATGGATCTAAAGCTGGTTAGTTCTACTGATGATATAGTCTTATTTAGGGGTGGAACAAAAGACTGTTTCCAGCAGAGATGGCGTTGGGGTGAGATTCCTGAATTAATTTATTAATTAGAGTAGATATTGGGCAAGCTATAACCTCAGCAGTGATTTATGGTGTTCTGAAGGTGGGTTGTCAGGGACTAATGTGGTGGGCTTCAGCTTACAGAAATGTGATCTTATTTTTGAGGTTTTGATATGTTTGATATAGAATTAATTTGAATTGTTTTTCTGTGTAGGTAAAAACGGGAGTGATAGGAGGTGCATCCTGTTCGGAAAGTGAAGTTTCAATATTTACAAAGTGGATATTGATGGCACAGGTGTGGAGTATTTAAATGCATTGGATTATGGATTAGGCTGAGAAAGGTTTCCTGGTCTCGGTAATTGTAATATATCAGACCAGAATTTCTTTGGAGAGACTTCATTCAGAGTATGATGCATAGTAAGGTAGTCTCTTTTCTCAACAAGAACTTAGGCTTTAGTGAGGTTTCTCATAGTATGGTATGCTTGGAAGGATGAGGAATTTATTTGTTTTCCATATTTTATAGGCTTTGTTTCCTTATCTGATGAGTTGCTTTTTCATATGGATAACCATATCACTTGACTGGCTTTGACTCTTTTCATTCTAAGTGAGGTGTGTACATTGAAGATGGTTAGAACTACAGGGTTAAAGTGATAATCAGCATCATGAAGTGAGCTGTGTTTTAGGATACTCCTTTTACAGACACAGAGAAAGATTCCATGAAAGAGCATTGTTAAATTCAGATGGTTTTCTGACTTGGTTATAGAAGTTTTTTTTTTTTTTCTTGCTGGAGTACTGGGTGTAGCAAAGTTGAGGTGATGGTCACTCAAGGATTCAAGTAGCACACAGCTTTGCATTACGTTAGCAGGGCTATTGGCTAGGATGCAACTGATAGTAGATTAATGTTAGAAGAAAGAAGATGACCCTTTCCCAGTGAGCTATGAAAAGATATCATGGTGAACTTTTCAGAATGGCTTAAGTAGAACATGTTGGAGAGACAGATATGTATCTCAGAGAATTCCCATTGTCTGGAATATGCGCCCCATCCTCATGGACCAACTTGGGCCATTGGATGGTAAATCAAAAAATGACCCATGTTTTTTACCAATGTCTCTGATGGATACAGACAGTGAGTAAATCATATCTTAATCAGCAATCACTCCCTATATAAATGCCTAAAACATTTAACTTGTGAAATGCATTTGGATTGCATGGCTAGGATTATAAAGGCTTTAGTGGTCATTGGCCTAGTATACACCTATGAACTTATGAATCTGTATTGTCTGCTATGCACAATAAGTTATGATTGATGTTAAGAATTATTGAGAACAACTGTGCTACATTGTAGTCTGTCATACAAGAAACAGAATATTTCACATGGCCAGAACCTGAAGGTCTCATTTTGTTCTGGACATGTTCAGATTGACTGACTCCTATTGGCATAGGAATTGCTTCTTAATTTGCTTTTTATAAAGTAAGATAGTTTTCTTCTATTACTTTTTTGTTTTGGATTGCAATTTCCTAGAATGTATATTTATTTATTTTTTTTAATAAATAAATCAGATTTCTCAGAAACCCAAATCCATTCCCAGTCCACTCTCTCCTAATACATACAATCATCTCTCTCTCTCTACTGTTGTATACAGTATATGCTAACAAAAACAGCTACCAAATTAAATAGCTACTGTATTCTCTACACTTATAAATACTTGAATTTAACATCCCAAACCAGTAAGCATCAATAAGCACCAATATCCCTCTATAAAATCTGAGTAACAAATGTGCTAAGCACTGTAAAAACTTCAGCCGCCTTTTTTCATTGTCCACCCATCTACCATGCCACCCCCTTACTCACTGTAGCTCTACTATAAACAGTTTCTTACCCACTTTCCCAACAAGAAATCTGCAATCTCCCATCCCTCACACACTCTTACTTCCAATTACACCACAGATTCCTTTACCATGTTTGACGTTATGGCCATTCACTCCCCTCCTCTTACAACTCAATCCACCAATCTTATAGTATGACCCATACACATATCTTCTCCTTCTTTCTCGAATTTGAACCTACTCTATAAAAGAACATCCCCTTCCCTGATTGTCATCAAATTCCTAAAAGATTACAACCCAGCTATCTCTACTATTACATATCTTACTAAATCAAATGTCTCGTGTATCATGGAATCTTGTTATAAAACTGGCACCCCCAGTCTTAATCTCCACTTCCCAACTACTATTACCTGCCCAACAGTAGACCAGGAAGGAGTTGGGGGGAGTAAACATGATGCTTATAAAACTAAACCTTAAAGCTCCACTGTCCAGTTCCAGAGGGCATCCACAATGATCATGCTTCAAACTGGAAAATCATATGGCTGCACATCGACAGGAATAACAAACCATTGCTTTGGCCTAGTTTGCTCCTCTTTTTAAATGTCACAAATTTCAAACTCCTACTCAATGAAATATTTTCACAGATCATTAATCACAATGGCATTACCATCCTATGTGATTTCAACCTCAGTCTCCTTGAACCTGTCAAGTCTGTAGCAGTCGACTACTGCAATGACCTTGGCCTTACTGAGCTAGTTACACAGTCTACCAGACCCAACTTTAGATCAGGAAATCTCTTATAGATCTTCCAATAACAAACATTCCACAAAAGATTACTAACACCCCCATACTATCACATTCCTATAGCAATCACTGCCTGCTTTTCCTTCACCTAGTAATGTCACTTAAAAACTCCCCTCCAAAATTTACCATCTCCTGCCTCAAAACTGTAAAGAAGATTGCAGCCCTAAATCAGGTATTATTACAAAAACGACCTTCAACATTTCTTCCAAAGTAGATCCTCAACTAACACTGAAGCCTCCCTAACAGCCACACTCATTGACCTGCATGACAAATATTTCCTCACAGTAAATGGAGTAACATAGACATACTCAGAATAAATAGTTCACAAACGAACTTAGCTTTATCCAAATTAAGAGATGTAGCCTAGCCCAAACTGAATAACTGTCCGTCCCCAGAAACCAGGGAAAATTTGTCAAAACAGCCACCAGAAAATATAAAGCTACCCTCCCTTGCTCCAATAAAGATTCACTGCTAAACAGACTGAAAAACTTTAGAACCTCATTTATTGTTTCCCACAAGGAGCTCCATCCAGCATCCTTCTGGATAAAGACCTTATTCCCACCCTCAATAGCAATCTTACAACAATAGGCTTTATTAATAAATTGTCAACCGTATCTTTCATTTCCACACAGTATATAAATCCCCTAATCCTTAAGTGCCAAACCCCCATTCACACCCAGAGCTTTCAGTTGTCCCTATTTTCGAGGAATGTACCTATTTTCAGGCCTGATTTACCCCAACACATGATGTTCCTTTTTTCTGGAAGTATGTTCATAGGTTCATAGGTAATTATTAGGCTAGCTGCCCTTGTGGGCCACTTTAAGCCTAGCCAATTTCCATTTTAAATGCTAGAACCATACTCTGTACATTGTGTTTGTGAGCTAAACACCTTAACATTTACCAACCTCCCACCTCAATTCCTGTCCTTGTTTTCAGGCTTGATTTACCCCTATCACACAAATATGTGGATCACTTTCATCACATGATTTTTGAAGCAAAATTACACTACCTGACTAACATGCTTGGGGAACCAATAATTTAAGCAAAGAAGATACACACGTATCACATCTCCCTTTTTCAGAAGCAAAAATAAGTGACTTTGTTCAGTAGAATTGTGCAATAAAGTTCATTAAACTCTACAGATTTTGCACTATCCCTTTGATAATCTAATTGATATGTTTCCATCATTTTTCTCACTCTTTGTAAACATGTAGTTCTGGGCAGTGCCCCACATTTTTACTGGAAGTAGGAAGAGTTATATACTGTTTGGTATTCAGACTGCGCACTAATTAGAGGTCCAGATTTGTGGCTAGATGTTCCTATATTTCAAGAGCATGTGACCCGTTTTCAATATCAGCAGGTTTTGATGTATGTATCACCCCTGCTTTCTATTTAAAAAATAAATAACAACCAAACAAACTGTAAAACAATTTTATGATATCCTCACAAATGCAGCCAGAGGTGCAGATGATCTTCTGCCTTGGTTTGTTGTACTATAGAAAGATCATGTACTTCCCATCCTATATAATCAATGCAACTTTGTCCCCCCAATGCAATGCATACTCCTTAGAAACAAGCAATAAAAAATGCACCTAATCAGTCCAAAGCAGAAAGCCCCAAAGACTTTAGATCAGTTTCTATCTTACTCACACTAGGCAAGATCTTTACAGAATTAGCCTTTGCCCAACTTGAAAATATATCCAAAAACCCACCAGCAACATTTTACAACATCAGCAGGGCTTCTGGGCTAACCATATACTCTTACTGATGATATCCTCATGAAAATGGACAAGGAACTTTTATTAGGTACATGTGGTCTCTTCATCAACCTGACAAAAGCTTTTTACTTTATAAATCATAATTTTCTATTAACCTCCCTTATCTCAGTTGGGATCAGTAAAGGTTCAGAAAGTCCTTAGACAATAGAACCTTAAGGTTCCATATTATCCCCTCTACTTTTAGGTTCATAGGTTCATAGGTAGGTACTAGGCTATCTGCCCGAGGGCATTTATAAGCCTAGCCAGAGTGTGTTGGCTTTCGCTGCCCCATTGATTAATTAACTGATCCTCTGTCAAGCAGTGCCAATGAAGTGATCCCAGGAGTGTATTTTCTGTTACCCATCCACTCATCAAGGTTTCTCTTGAAGAGTGTTAGTGAGGGGCTCTGCCTGATGTAATTTGGAATTTTGTTCCAAAGCATGGGGAGTCTCTGTGACAGGAATCTATCCCTCCAGCATGTTCTATTAATTGTTGTGGCAAGGTTTAGCTCACTAGAGCACGTGGCTCGCAGTGACTTGGATTTCTTTAGGTGGAGCATGTCCATCAATTCTGAGTTGGACATGACTTTATAAGTCAGGCAGAGATCACCTCTGAGTAAGCGATATGCCACTGAGTACAGCAGGAGTTTTTTCAGTCAGGCTGCATAGGACATATGTTTGAGACCAGTAATCCTCTTGGTGAGGTACTTTTGTGGTCTTTCCAGCTGTTGGAAGTGTCTTGTGAGGTACATCCCAAATGGGGCATTATACTCTATGATGGGTCTAATGAGTGACGAGTAGAGGGGCACTATTACCTCTTTATTTCTAGATGCGAACCCTTTAGTAATTAGATGGGCCACATAGAAGGATTTCCTAACTACTTTGGCAATATGATTGTCAAAGGGGAGATTAGTATCTACCTGGATCCCCAGATCTCTTATTACCTCTTCTGTATTAAGGGGGCTGCCACCTATGTGGTAATTCGTGGGTGTTTTATTTTTCTCAAACGGGATGACTATGCATTTTTTTGGCATTTAGCTTGAGGCCATGTCTTTGACACCAGCTGTCCATCTCAGTAAGGCCCTTTTGGGGAATGTCTGTCAGTTGGAGAGTCAATTATGGCTCCCAGTTTGCAGTCATCGGCAAACTTGGTTAGCCATAGTCCTCCTGTGTTTACCTGTACTTCTGAGAAGTATATGCTGAACAGTAGGGGTCCCAGGACCGAGCCTTGTGGGACACCACTTCTGACTGGTTTACAGTTGGACCTGGAGCCCACTATTCTTACCGTGTGAGTTCTGTCTATAAGCCAGTTGGCAACCCATCTCGTGACGTAGGGGTTTATGTTCAGGCTGGTGAGTTTTTCTGTAATACCCAAGTGGGGAATGGTGTTGAAAGCCTTGGTGAGGTCAAGGTAGGCTGTGTGAACCACCTTTCCCCTTTCTATGGCTTTCTTTCTATTTATTAATCATCTACCCATGCACCTCCCACAGCTCAGTGTCATTCCATAAGC
The DNA here is from genome assembly GCF_019279795.1 of Protopterus annectens. NCBI lineage: Eukaryota > Metazoa > Chordata > Ceratodontiformes > Protopteridae > Protopterus > Protopterus annectens. Next base: position 1,840,290,999 of record NC_056725.1, on the reverse strand, counting down.
AGATCACCTGGTCATCTGTTAAAGGCACTTTCTGTGTAATTTGGTTTAAGAGTTAGGCCTTTGTTGTGGTCCAGCAGTTCCTTAAAAAAATGAGGTAATAGGGAAATCTAAAGGTCTTTAAATACCCCTATCTCTGCCTTGAAAATGGGTTAGTAACATCTCTATAGGTTGGCCTTACATAAATCAAAACAAAAAATGGTTAGCACTGTTGGGGAGACAGACATTTACTCTGAGAGCTGCGTGAATCCATTTCTATTAAGATTAAGAACTGGGCATTTAACTTGGTGGATAAAGAACAATGAGACCACCACCTGGTTGTTAGCATAGAGGAATGGGGCTATGAACTATGAATCAGCTACTTTCTACGGTCCAAGATTCAATTCCCTTCACTTGCTGTTGTTTGACTCCAAGCAAGTCATTTAACCAGACTACACTTCCAGTCTAAGTTTGGAAAAAGTCCATATGAATGATCTGCCAAGGTTTTCAAATCAATGAATAAATAAGACTATCTGCAAAAGGCTGCTGACACCATAGCATACCCCATCTCAATCTTGATCAACAGGGCTATATCTGAAGCTACTGTACCCACTATATGGAAAATCTCCCATGTCATACCTCTCCATAAAGGAGGCAGTTCCACTGAACTGTCAAACTTTAGACCCATAGCTATTCTGTCACCTCTAGCTAAAATTATGGAGGTGTGTACAGATACAGCTCATGCACTACCTCACACAGAACAAGCTGTTGTCCAACTTTCAGCATGGCTTTAAGCCACACCACAGTACTACTTCTGCCCTCCTCTCTTTCTCTAACGTTATTAACCATAAATGCAATAATAACAAACTATCCTCAGCACTCTTTCTAGATCTATCCAAGGCTTTTGACATGATTGACCACAAAATGCTTATAAATACCTTGAAGGCCTTCTCCTTAAACAACCATGCACTCCAATGGTTTCAGTCCTACCTGCAGGGCAGGCAACAGGCAGTCCTATGGCAGGACAAGATATCATCTTGCCTACCCATCACATTAGGAGTCCCTCAGGGCTCGATACTAGGGCCCCTTCTTTTCTCCATCTTTATTAACGACCTTTATTCAGTCATCCCAGATGCTACCTTCATTCAATATGTGAATGACTCCACCTTGATTTGTTCTGACACCTCACCAGCTACTTTACTCACATTAACCCAAAATACCTTCAATACAGTGGAAAAATGGCTCGCCAATCAACATCTAATCCTAAATCCCAACAAAACTAAGCTGCTCCTCTTCTCCCCCACTGCAAGACCCCCCTGCCATCATTCAACATAACCATAAAAATGGCACTATCATCTCTCCAGAAGCCCAAACTAAACTACTGGGTTTCACAGTTGATAACAAACTGAAGTTTGATGTACATATCAATTAAACTATCAAACCCATTAATAAAAAAATGTAGCTCTCTTTACAGAATCAAACCTTTCCTTACCCCACTTGCTAGAACTGCAATTGCTCATCCCCATCTACTATTAACTCTTCTCTATGCCTCACCTGTATTCTCCAACTTAAACAAAACAGATATTAATAAACTGTCATTCTGCTATAACCACATTGCCAGATTTGCTACTGGCACAGCCTACCAGACACACCACTGTCACAACCTAAATCACCTAGGATGGCTGGAACTGTCAAGCCTACTGCAGTTCAACCAGCTAAAAGTGGCACATAAAGTCCTTTACCAACCAGAAAATACACCTGCACTAAAAAATATTATCAGCCCCTACACCGTACCGGGCCACTGAGTTCATCCACTAGACTCCTAGTTCAAACATACACATTCAACTACTCAACTGGGGACTCTCTGTTTGCCAACTCTGTTGGAAAAACATGGAACAGACTCCCAGCTGACTTGACCCTAGAACCCTCACTAACTCAATTCAAAAACAAACTTAAGAAATACTTCAAAACTCATTGGTTATGTCCTTGCACTAACCCTGACTAGTGATCTCTCTATTTCGTAGGTACCTTACCTTCAACTACTTCTAACTTTTTTCTACTACTCCATTTCAGGAAGGGTCAATTGTATAACTGCTGCTCAGTCTTTCTTAAACCTGAATGTAATGTTATGTATATATAACTGTGAAAATCATGTTATGGCTAACAAAGTTTGCAGATGACTGCAAACTGGGAGCCATTATTGAATCCCCAAATGATGTGGATATTCTACAAAAGGGCCTTACAAAAACAGATGCTTGGTGCCAGAGCCATGGGTTCAAGCTTAATGCCAAGAAATGTATAGTTATCCCCTTTGGGAAAAACATGTACCCATGAATTGCCGCATAGGTGGCAGTACACTAAACACCAAAAGTGTGATGAGAGACTTAGGGTCACAGGTGGACAGTGGTCTAACCTTCGATAACCACATCACCACAACAGTCAGGAAATCCTTCTATGCGGCACACCTCATCACTAAGGGTTTTCATCCAGAAAAAAGGAGGTCATTGTCCCACTGTACTCATCCCTCATTAGACCCATTATAGAGTACAATGCCCCGTTTGGTATGTACCTCACAAGACATCTGCAACAGCTGGAAAGGCCACAGAAATACCTCACTAAAAGCTTCACAGGCCTAAAGAAGATGACCTATGCTGACCATCTAAAAAAACTCCAGCTATACTCTGTGGCATGTCGTCTACTCAGAGGTGATCTCTGCTTAACATGCAAGGCCATGTCAAACCTTGATCTGTTGGACATGCTCCACTTAAAGAAATCCCAATCCCTCAGAGACACACGCTCCAGGGTTCTAAACCTTGTCATCACAATGAACAAAACATGTTGGAGAGATAGGTTACTGACCCAGAGACTCCCCATACTCTGGAATAGACTGCCCATACTTGTCAAGCAGAGCACCTCCTTGGCCCTCTTCAAAAGGAACCATGACGATTGGATGGGAGATAGGAAATTCACCCCGGGGATCACGTCAATCTCCCTATAGACAGGGCTCCAAGGAAGTAAATATTGTGGGAAGAAATATCCGGGGAATTGTTTGGCTAGACTTGTATAGGCCCTGGGGCTGATAGCCTAGTACCAACCTATGAACCTATGAACCTATGTTTTGTAAAGTGTTTTATAATAAGTTAGTACTACATGTCCTAAATGCTGGTATTGCTTATGACTGTAATCTGCTTGAAACTAGCATTAACTAAATGTTCAATGTGCATTATTATCTTGGAGCTTTTCTCCCCAGGCCTCTGCTGAAAATGGACATGTATCCAGTTGGACTATCCTGGTCAACAAATGTAAAATAAATAAATAACATACATACATAAACAAATAAATAAACTAGCAGCTCTCTCAGGGCAGGTCATGTAGTTTGGTACAATGATTAAAACAAGGTACATTTAGCTAAGAGTTTTCAGAAATGCAGTGCTAGTCATATGAAAGGAGGTTTTTGTGTTGGGCCATTGGTCAGGATGGCATCATACTGGACACTGTGTAGGCACCACACACAGGAGAGAGGCATGCACCCTATCAAATATCCCAGGTGAGATAACACCAAGAAGGCTTAGATGGTGAGGGAGAAGTGTAGAGCACAGCAAAACATTGCTGCAATCTATAGGGGTCACAATTATGGCCAGGTAAATAATAAGTTCACAAGAATAAATAGTTCTTTGTTATAATAAGTTGATTGTGTCAGTGCTGTTGGCTCCTCTATAGGACCAATCAATCTGTTTACTGATGTTGATGAAGATTGCACAAATTTATGCATGTTTGTTGTTTAGAATGATTAGCATATTTGATTTTAGCATGTGTGTGTGTGTGTGTGTGTGTGTGTGTGTGTGTGTGTGTGTGTGTGTGTGTGTGTATGTGTAAAACTGCAAGTTCTGATTCAGCCCCATAAAAAATAGATTTTCTTGTAAATCACTGGGGAGTACAGATGTTAGATAAATACAAACATTAAAGTTTCATACTTCCTATTGTTCAGAAACTGTATGCTGATGCCAAACCTGTTCAAAATATCTTTTAACTTAACTAGAGTGGCAATAGTACATGTACATCACTAGAAACTGGAATGCTATACTTCTCAGTGTCCAGAAACGATATATGGATGCAAATCCTGTTGTTCCATGTCCCTGATGAGTATTTTTTCCCACTCATTGAATGGGGCTGGACCAGGATTCTTGAGCAAAGGGCTGAGTGGCATGATTATTAGAGTGATAAAAAACATGATAAACGAGGGACAAGAAAATATAGCTGTTTCACTCTCTACAAATTATGTTGCAAGGGATATTTAAAGTGCACACTCTGTGGGCAAGTCTTATTATTAATAGGACTGTTTCAAGGTTGGCCAATCTCTGGAAAATAGGTGTGAATTGAAAAAATATATATATGCCAATTCTACAACTCTTTCATATCTGTTGGAATAGTCCTTGCTGGAAGTGATGAGTGGTATAAGGCTGGTACATAATGATTGAATCTGTGGATAATGCAATTTACTAAAGTAGGAAATGTTATACAATGCAAAAGGGTGGTGACATAAAGGAAAGAAATGGAATTAAAGTAGGACATCAGTTATTGCCTATACAAAGTTGTTATTATTTGTGGCAACCTCTGGCACATTCTGGTGAAATATAGGTGTTGAACAAGGAGCTCTATTCCCTCACTTTACAGTGATAACTTTAGTTAAATAAATCAGCACTAGCATAGAGGAGATGAGCAACAATTGTGGCAGCAGGTGATGCAGGTTGATGATAAAGCCTTGTAAATGTAGTGATGTTAGAGACCTGGTGCTTTTCTCTGACAGGATGAATAAAGCATTCAAGTATCAAGACGAATGGAATTTCTTGATGGCTGAGGTGAATTCACTTCTAGATTAAATGTGGAGAAAAAAGGGTGATCCACAAGAGAGAGTCTGCATGGATCCTCAAGCAAAGAGAGGCAGGCATAAAATGAGCTCACCACAACAGGTGCTCACACTTGTTAAGGAGGCACAGGCAGGTAGTAATACTGAGACTGAAACCTCAAGCAAAGAGAGGCAGGCATAAAATGAGCTCACCACAACAGGTGCTCACACTTGTTAAGGAGGCACAGGCAGGTAGTAATACTGAGACTGAAACCTCAAGCAAAGAGAGGCAGGCATAAAATGAACTCACCACAACAGGTGCTCACACTTGTTAAGGAGGCACAGGCAGGTAGTAATGCTGAGACTGAAACTATTGATGAGAGACAAGCTTCAGTACAGGAGTAGAGGAATTATGTTAGTAGATTCTGGACTCATTACCTGAAGAGGGCTGGAATACCTTTCAGGAGTCAATGGAAGCAAGGCTATTGTGTACCAAAGTAACTGGGAGGTTAATGATACCCCCAAGCACTACCAATTTGAACATTGGATTGCACACATCTTTTCCCATGTAGGCTCTGAGGGGATCACCAGGTTGGGGCTGCATCCATGGTTGCAGATTGTCAGTCTGTCAGCCAGTATGAAATCACAGGTGGGCAGGTAACTATGAAATGCTTGCAGCTTACCTCAAATATACCATTGGCAGTCAAGTAAAGGGTTTGGAGAGGGGGTGTATGTAGATGCCTTAGTAGATGCCACAGGTGTGAAGAAGTTCTTAAACACAGATCAAAAACTAGAAGAGACCTTACTACAGTGGTATTGCCACTGGGAAAAGGCAAGATCACTAAAGAAAGAGCCCATAATTGGGATAATTAGGTAGCAGGGTTCATGTGCTTGATGGTCGTGACTTTGGAAAACAAACCACAACAAGGCCTTCCCATAATGGCATACTTAAATCACTTAGGAGTTGCAAAAAATCAAGGGGAATATTATGGTTTTGATACAACCAGAAATTCTGAGAGCTCAAGGTCAAGGACAAGTCCTTGAAATGGGAAATTAAGTAAGTAGGCACATTGTTAGGTGTGATGGACAAACCCTAGGTGGTTACAGTAGGCATGACAGAGTTGATATAATAATCCAAGAGCTGCTGGACAGTCAATGCCAACAACTGTGAATAGATGGCCTGCAGGTATTTGCATATGTAATAACATTGTTGGCATATTTACCCAACAATGCGATGCTGATACAAGCAAGACCTTTGAGTCACAGATGCTAGTGAAGCAGGTAGTTTCCACAACATATAGGGTTTGCTACAAAACTAGAGTGGGCCATTCAACAATAAAAACTGAAATTATAGCAGCTCTTCCTCAAAGCTACATTGACAAGGAGATACCCAGACAAAAGATATAATGATTTGCATCCAGATTTCCACTTAAAGGTGATTTCACCCCTTTGGATAAAATGCATAAGTATTTTAAAGGAATGAAAGGGATACTACAGGACTTACAAAGAGGTTCATTTGGTAAAGATGGCTATCACATTCGCCATTCCACCATGTCCATGCTACAAGGATTCCCCCTTTGGGCTTGCTGCCCAAGAAAAGGCATGGGAAGTTTCTTTAAACTGATTACCTTTCCTTCCTGGAATGTGAGTCAGTAAGTTATGGAACAGTTAAAAAGTGCATCTAAATACAAAATGAATCCCAGGATGATGCCATAACTAACCTTAAGTCCATAGGTTACCAGTGGATAGCCAAGTCTGCCATGGTGTTGGCTTTTCATTTGCTGCCTCTACACCTGAAGGACCAGCATCACTTGGGAATGCAGTTGTGAAAAAAAATGAACTTTGTCAAGGCCATGCTGATTGGATGCACAGTGTCCTGTGCCACTTTCAAGAAATTTATCACAGCACTGCACTAACTAGGGAATGGCCATAAAACTCAGTGCAAAGTGGTACACTATCTGGACAATATTCTTATCAATGGTCTGTCCAAGGTAGGCTGGAACAAAGGTTTGGAGGTCTTTCAGACTGTCTATTTTTATGTGGGATTCCTCTTGGCCCAGGAAAAGGAGAAGGAGCCCACAACAATATTACCATTTTGGGGTTAGAAATAGATACCATTAAGGATATGATGCACTTCTTGAGGGTCAAAATTTGTAAGATACAGGGTAAACTAGATTAGATGAGGATCAGAATAAGGATGGAGATGAGGAGAAAGTCCAGTGTAGTGAAGGTGATGGAGCTGCTGGGTTTGCTCAGATTTGCATGTAGGGTGGTGGTCTCAGGGCTTACAATCAACTGATCTCTGACCTTTTTTCTAAAAGGGCAAAAGGCAAAGCATAAGAGAGTAATGGTCATCCAGACAGTGAGAGAGGATCTTAACATGTGGCATCAGTTTCTTCAAAATTTCAATGGCACTGCATTTTGGCAGGCAGATTGGGTCAGCAACTGGGATTACGAGCTATAAACTAATGCCTCTAGAACACTGGACATGGAAGCATACTTTGCAGACACATGGATTGTGGGCTAGTGGCTGGGAAATTGAAGGGATGGTGTCAGAAATATCATTATATTCTTGGAGTTCATGCCTATCTGGGTGACTTCAAACAGTTGACAGGGTCCTTTGAGCAATTGCAAAATTATGTTTCATTCAGACAATCAAGCAGTGGTGGTGGCACTTAATGACAGGTTCACTGGATCTTGTAGAGTTCATGGGGTACTCAGGAAACTTGTCTGGCATACTCTGTACATTGTGGATGCTGTCTATCTTCTAGCAGCAATTATACAAATTCAGAGCACTGACCCAGAAATCTGCAGAAGGAGAAGGAGACAAGATACCACAATTTGAAGGCTATTGAAGCCGAGCTGCCAGAGTGTGCTAATAAACTTTTTTATTTTTCGATTTGATTACTGGTTGAGTGGTTTATATTGTCTTTTTTTGTGGTTTATATTAAGATACCACCATGAGTTTGTAGCATTGGACTGTGACAGCAACAGGCTGGAACAGGAATCACAGGCACCAAATATCAGAACAGAATACTCAAGGACTCTGGATCTTTACAGCATTTTCCCAGCAATTGTCAGAAGAACTGAAATGGTCCATGGAGATATTTGTCTTACAGATATGAAAAGGGTGATACAGTGTTGATTGCCCACCTGTTCCCAACAAGCTATTAGCTGAGTACTGAAAGAGAATAGGCTACAGGATTTTAGCAAGCACTGAGGGCTGTCCAGGATACTGAGGGGGTAGAGGAGGAACAAGGCAAGCAGCATTCATGGGAGGTTACCATTAGGGAAACTCCTCATGCCCACCCTATTGAGAGGGTTGCATAGTACTTAAGGGAGTTAGCATGAGTGTGCTATGTGGGTTTGATTATTGCTGGTGCTAAACTCAGGGCTCTTGAAAAATCATTGAAGAAATGCCATGGCTTAGAGGATTGGGCTAGGGCGAGGGCCTTGCTTGCCAGGCTATTACTTTCACAGGACACACTGTTCTCCTCCAGATCCTCTCTGACAAGATTGATCAATTGGTGAAAGGACACCAAATAATACTGTAACAGCCAAAAGACAAAATGATTTGTCCAGTAGTGAGGCTTTATACCTTACTTGGTTGTAAGGGCAATAGGATGGGGTTCAGTGTTTAAAGCCGTAGGAAGAAGAAATGGGATGGGGCCCAGTGTTTAAATCCATGGGCAGAAGAAATGGGATGTGATCCAGTATTTAAACCCATGGGCAGAATAACCTTTATGACACAGCAAGCTGAATGAGACTAAAAGCATCCATATTGACTTATTGAGGAGCTTTGTGCCTTCTCATACAACTGGGAATGTCTCTGATTAGGCAAAGCAGGAACCTCCATTGAAGCAATCACGACAGCAGGAAAGTTGAAGTTGGTGACTTATTTGGCATACTTTAGATAAAAAAAGAAAAGTAGGAGGAGGAAAGATGGAGCAAGGGGGAGATGAACAAAGAAAACGAAAAGGGTAATACATCTGTGTGTGTGTGTGTGTGTGTGTGTGTGTGTGTGTGTGTGTGTGTGTGTGTGTGTGTGTGTGTGTGTGTATATATATATATATATATATATATATACACACACAAACACATACATGCAAACATAAAGCAAAGAACAATAACAAAGAAAAGAGTAGAGCATTGCACAAGTAATAAAATAAACTTTGAAGTTCACTGAAAAAAATGGAAAAAAACAAGAATGGAGGGCCCTCTGGGTAGACGCAGACATAGCAGTAACAGTGGACTCCAGTCACCTCAAGATGATGGCATCAAGCTAATTATGCTTTTTTCCTCTTCCCTCTTTGCAAATCCCTGATAAAGTTTCTTGATCAGGAATTCCCACTTCAGTACCATGATTTTACATGAGATGCTCTACTCCCTCCAAGCTCTCCTCAAACTGGCAAATATAGGCATCTGTGCAGTTGACTGGACATGCTTAAAATTGCAGAGAGTACCCTGGCAGTGCAAGGCTTCAGTGCTTTCCACACATTTAGACCAGTAGCTGCACAAGCAGGGACTAAAGGTGGAGATGTCTTGATCTACATCGGTAACAAGCATATCTCTAGATTAGTAAAATAAGATGATATGTTGGAGCTCCTCCACATCAAGATTACCATGGAGAAAGTCCCATGCCATATCATAGCAAGCTACAGGTCAACATCTATATTGCATGAAATCCATAGCTCATACCTAGACCTATTGAAAATACTCCCTATTCAACCAAACACCATACTCACGGGGACATTAATTAACCCTCTATAAACTGTGAATTCTTCGTAACCCCAAATTTGCAGGCACATAGATTCCTTTGTAAACATAAACACACTGGATCAGATAGTGCATATACCTACCCGAGGTACAAACATATTGGTCAAGGTACTCCCAAACATAGGAGAATGCTGTCCCTGATGTTGAGTCTGTTCTGTTAAGGTCAAATGACAAAGCAGCCATCTACAAAATAAAATCAGTTCTGTGACCCCAGTAAACCCTGTCATATTTAAAAACTATTTCAAGACAAAATGCCTTTTATAAAGCAATGACCTGTCCAAATTTCAAACCCTTCCAAACCCAGATAACACAGCATCCTATGAGCAATTATTTACATAATTCTGTACAACTGTGACACCGATTGCAAAAATACATCTGTGCCTCCCAGAAGTAAGTCAAAAACTAACTCAAAAAAGAAATCACTCTGGTGGATTCCAAAATTATATAGCTTGTACAATGATAGAAAAGAAGTCATAGCTAAAATTAGGAAGTGTACCAACAAAAATTATAGCAACTTTCTCATCAAACTGAATATGTGACTAAGTGACTAATTAAGTCCAACAAAGCAAATGCTGTGGTAAAGATAGTGTCCCTGGCCAAGGGCAACCATAATTCCCTTTTCACCTATGTCTGAAACCCTAAGGTAGCACACCACAGTGTTAAAAACGTCTGGTAACTGGAGCCACATTCACTGAACTGGGAGTATAGCAAATCTTCTGTCTGGAAAATTCAGCTCCAATTTTACTTTCCCATCTCCATCTGTCATCCAGGAAATACCATTTAACATAACCCCTCTCAACCATCAGTAGGGAGCAGGTATTAAAGGTGCTCTCCAAGGCAAATAATAGAGTTTCGATGGGCCCTGATAATATCCCAGAATACCTCTTAAATAACCTTAAATATGACCTATCAGGGTAAATGAAGTCATTATTCAACCATATTCTCCACAAAGGCTTCATGCCACACAAATGGAGGATTGCAAAACTCATGCCTCTGCATAAAGGTGGGCCATCAATGGATCCTGGGAACTACTACAGACCCATTAGTCTGACTCATCTCATATGCAAAGCCATGGAAAGAATTATCAATGGCATAAGAAATTGTCAGATACTAGACCCAACCCAATCTGGTTTTGTCAAAGGCAAGTTATACCCACTGAATATGGTGGACCTCTTTGAGAAAGTCACCAAGGTAATGGATAAGGACAAAATGGTGCATGCTGCCAACCTTGACCTAGCTAAAGCATTTAATACAATACACCACTCAGGCATTGTAAACAAATTCATGAAATTAGGCATAATTTTCTATATAACATGCTGGATAGTCAGTTGGTTAACAGATAAGACCCAGGAGGCAGAAGTGTAGCTAGTTCATATAGTATTGTACCCCCCTCGGGTCTTCAAACCAACTAGATGACCAGATACATATCTGCTACCTCCTTCCCCAGCTCTTCAGTGGAAGAACAAACAGCAAACTGAAAACAAAAAATTAATAAATAAATATATATACATATACATATATATATATATATATATATATATATATATATATATATATATATATATATATATAGGGTCTATATTATATCATTGAATGCTTAAAAAAGCGAACGATGAATAATCGACCCTATGTAAGCGAAAGCTTACAATCTCTAAAACTCAGATCGCTGTTCCAAAAAAAAAAAAAAAAAGAAAAGAAAAAAAAAAATGAAAGAATACATTAAGTGGGGGGCTTTGCCCTCCACACCCCCTACTTAAATATACCAACTCCAAGATCACACTACAGTGCCAAAAACGGCAAAGTAATGGAAGTGGCCAAGTGAATTCTTTCCCCGGGAAATAATTCACTTAAAAGCCATTTCTCTATTTTGTCTTTTCATTGTTTTAAGTTCTACCAAGATGCATTAGATAAAATGCATCTTCGGTCATCTAATAGGAACCCTATATATATATATATATATCTATATATATATATCTATATATATATATATATATATATATATATATATATATATATATATATATATATATATATATATATATATATATATATATATATATATTTATATACATATATATATATATATATATATATATATATATATATGTATATATATATATATATATATATGTATGGGTCTATATTAAGAAAGCAAAAAGACGTTTTTATGCAGATACGTAAATGTCGAACCGTACAGCGTGAAGTGAATTTAGAGCGAAAGTCAAAAACTGCGAAAATGGAAATATCAAATTTCCATGGTTGGCCCGTCTGTGGATTAGCTGCAGAAGGTAAGTGTTGGATAGTTATGGAGTTTAGGATAGGGTGCGGTTTAAGGTAAGTGTTAGATAAGTAATGTATGTTAGATTTAGTGGAGGGTTAGAGGTATTGTTTTGTTAAATGTATGTATGTAGGTTATTTATTTTGTTTGTGTATATTTTCGTATGGGAAGTTTGCGGTAGTTACGGACCTTAGGGTTAGGGAGGGGTTAAGGATAGTGCATAGATAGTTTTGTATGTGGGGTTTAGTAGTGTTGGAGGTAATGTTTTGTTAAATGTATGTATGTGGATTATTTGTTTTCTTTGAGTATATGTCTGTAAGGGGATGTGTGCGGCAGTTATGGACCTTAGGGCTATGGAGGGGTTAAGGATAGTGCATAGTCAGTTGTGTATGTGAGGTTTAGTGTAAGGTTAGAAGTAGGGTTTTGTGCTTTACTTTAGGTTAGAAGTAGGGTTTGGTTAGTGTATGTATGTGGTTTATTTATTTTATTTGAGTAAGTACTATATAACTAGTGGTGGGATTGGCCGACGATGACAGTTCGTTTTTTTTTCGCTGTTTTATATATATATATATATATATATATATATATATATATATATATATATATATATATATATACAGTCTGGTGCCTGGTGCTCCTGATGTAGGAACCAATCAGGTCCTGTTTCTTTGCTCTGCCCGTGACCTACCTTCCTTGCATTTTAATGGGAGGGGCATTTTTTTTCTTTTTACACTGTAGCAAGCAAATACTACAGTTTATACCATGCATGAAGAGATACAACACTCAGTTTAAGTAAAAAATAAAAAAAGAAATGTTTCCTTTTTCCTTTTAAAATGTAACAAACTGCTTCCTACATTTGTAGCAAGCAGGTTGCTACAGCTGACTTAATAATCAACATAGAGTGCTACAGCACTCTGGTGTGGGAAACAAGAAAGAAAGAAAAAATACAAATATTTTTTTCTCAAAGTAGCAAACTGCTTACTACAGTTTATACCTCACACTAAGCATTACAGAGCTTAGATTTTAGTTTAGGAAAAATAGAAAAGAAGCAAATATTTTTTTTCTGTTACCAGAATCACATTTGTTGGCCAATTATGTGGGCATACAAGGAATTTTACTCTGGTTTCAGTGACTCTGCAAGTATGAATTACATAAACAACATGCATACGATTATTAAGAACAAGGCAAACAACATACATGCAGCTATTAAGAAAGACAAAAATATATACATATACATAAACATGCAAGGTGCAAAGTGAAACAGTGCAAGAAAGACTGAAAGTAACAAGTATTAACAATATGTAAACAATACTGCAGAATCCCCAGAGGCTTGGGAAAAAGAATACCCTAGCCTAATAAGCCAAGTTAACCATTTACGAACTTGATGGCCTGCGGAAAAAAATGTTCTTATACCTTCTTGCTTTGATGCTTATTAATCTATAATGCCTGGCCAATGGTAATACTTCAAAAATATGGTAGCCTGGATGTGAAGGGTTGCTGATGATTTTTCCTGCCCTTTTCATGACTGGAATAGTACATGTCCTGCAAGGAGGGAAAACTAGCATCAATGATATTTTCAGCAGACCTGACTATTCAATGTGACCTATTTTTGTCATGATTAGACAGAGATCCAAACAACACTGTTATGGATGAGCTGAGAACAGACTCAATGACTGCTGGATAGAGTGAATCAACAGTTCCTGTGGGAGGATGAACTTGCTCAGCTATCGCAAAAAGTACATTCGTTGTTGTGTCTTTTTTATGATGGTCCCTACATTATTCTCCCACTTCAAGTCCTGGGAGATAATAAATCTCAAAAACGTGAAGGATTCCACAACTGACACAGCAGTATTAAATATAAAGAGGTAGGATAATATTGTAGTACCACTCCTAAATTTTACTGTCATCTCCACAGTTTTAAGAGTGTTCAGCTCCAGATTATTCTGACTACACCAAAAGGCACTTATACTGTAGAAGACTGTTGCTACAGTAACTTTTTAGACCACAAATGGGGTGCTACAGGACTGACCACAAATACAATACTGTTTTTTAAAAGCCAATATGCATCAAAAATTGGTTAGGATTGGTCGTGGATGGCTAATCTCACCCCATAACACTCTGTGCCTGGGACAGTTGCCCCCTCACACCCCATTCTAGCTACAATACAACCATGAGTTTAGGATTAGGTAGACCACCTTCACAAAGAGGCCAGTTAACAGTGGAGTCTCTCAGGGCTCTGCTCCTCTTTGTCATATATTTCTCAGAAGTCAGAGCCAATGTCAGTGATGTCTGGCTTAAAGGTTGCAGATGATTACCAGCTAGGAGCAATCATAGATACCCCTCACCAAGATACTAACATTTTGCAGGAAAGTCTAACACAGACAAATGACTGGTGCAAAAGCTATAGCTTAAAATTCAATGTCAAGAAATGCATAGTACAAAGACATGCATCTGGAGCGTTTCTCCCCAGGCCTCCGCTGAAAATTGGCTTGTTCCAAGTCGGACTTTCCAGGTTAACAAATGTTAAATAAATAAAAAATAAATAAAAATAGTAGTACCTTTTCTGAAGTTGGTCACCCTGGGAAACTGCCTCATCAATGAAACACCCCTAAACCTAGACACAGAAGACAGGGATTTAAGGACTCATGTGGAGGGTAAAACTGGCTTTTGACCAACATGTGTCTAAGGTAGTAAGAAAAATCATTTTATGTCACTCAACTTGTAAGTATGGGCATGGTATTTAGGTCCATAGAAGTCAACATATCATTATACTCAACTATCATCAGACCCATCATTGAGTACAATGCTCCCTTTATGTACCTGACCAGACACATGCAACAACTGGAAAGCCCACAGAGGTTCATCATGAAAATGGGGTACAAACACAATGTCATATGCAGATTGCCTCAAAGCCCTAGCCCTACACCATGTTTCCTACAGACTGAGGAGTGATTTATGCTGGCATACAAGGTATCTTTGGATCCTGCCCTGGTAGAACATTTGCATATCTGTATCAAAACTACTAGATCCAAGGATTTAAACTTCATTTACAATTTAATTAGGGCATTTGGAGCAACAAGTATGTATCTCAGAGAATTCCCATTCTCTGGAATAGACTTCCCATCCATGTGAAGCCGATCCCTTCCCTAACCCTATTCAAGCATTACCCAGACCAGTGAATGGGAAATTAGAAATTCACCCCTGGTCTGACATCCATCTCAGTGACGGACAGATGCAACAGTTAAATCATGTCCTAACTAATATGCTCATCTTAAAACAACCTCTAAGGCAAAATAGCCCATTAAATAAATTTGGGTTGCATGTCTAGGCTTATAAAGATACTAGTGGTCATTAGTCCAGTATATACCTACAAACCTATGAATCATTAGGCTACTAGAAGAGTTACAGTCAGGTCAGGAGCTTCTCAGATGCATCTAGATTCAAAGAAATGGAAATTATACTGTCATAGAAGAACAGACATGTTGTGGCCACAATTAATCCTTATGGTACATCAAATGGTCATTGAGCATGGTTGTCCCCATGTGATGGTGGTTTATTTAGGTGGTAATGACTTAGGTGTTGTAAGAAATATGTGTTTTGTTTCTGTGATACAATGTGACTTACAGGATACACTGTATTTGCCTAGGGAACTTAGTGATCTGGTCAGAAATGTTAGGATAAATAGTCTGGCACCAGGTAGGGAACCCAGTGTCTGTTAAAAGAATTGCCTCACATATCGACTGGAATGTATTCGAAGTGGCACATCATTTGGGTCTGCTAGTACTTAGGGACAAAGATTTTTTAAGTGCAGAGATCCAGCCTGGTAAAGACACAGATGTGCTACATTTCACTGACATTATCTTGGACCTCTTTACATTCAGGTATTCTTACTCCTGCAAGACCTTGTGAGGGAATATCCATAAGGACAATGTAGAGGGGTTGAACAGTCAGCCATGCTGGGCAGGCTGATTGCTGACCCAATGACTTTTGCCTGGCAAGTGGAGAGTTACAGAATTAAACATAATTGAAAGCCTGGGTAAGAAAGTAAATGTATGCCATCAGACTTTGTTCACTCTGGATGTCAAGGGAAGCAGAAACAGCCTGTTCTGACAAGGATTCACTAGGTTGAGAGGGAGGAATGGCACTTTGGTGCGTATCGGTGAGGCCATGCTGATCCTGGTTTCCAGGCAGGTTCAGCAAGTATTAGATATGTGAAATAAAGAGTTGTGACAGGGAAAATCAAACAAGAGGGTACAGCTACTGATGTGGCATCCTGAATAATGCTGCACTTTCTGAAGCTAGTAACCAGATGTTGTTTTTGTTGTTTGTCTTTCTGCTTTTCCCGGTAAGGGGTCGTCACAGCAGAACTCCGGTCCGCTAATGATTGGCAGTAGATTTTTATGAAATTCCGAGGTGCCAGCTCGACGCCCAACCTTCAGTGAAGGCACGCCCATTTACGCACGCATGTCTTTTGAATGCTACCCAACCTCGGGGAGGACATGCAGACTCCACACAGAAGGCACTCCCAAGCTCAGCCGAGAATCGAACGGGAGAACCTCTTGCTGTGAGGTAACAACGCTACCGCTGTACCACCGTGGGAAGGTAGTAACCAGTTGATGTATGAAAAGTGGCTATGGGATCCCAAACTCTGGCTCTATAACTCATGATGGCTGAGTTAAATAGTTTCAAACTTGTTAGCTGCTAAGTCAGTTACATTAAATTTTCAAAAATGATTCAATTGTATTAAAGAGTTCCAAGCATCTAAACTGTTGAGTTAAGCTGCTAATATAATGTATTGAGTGCAAATAAATATTTTTCAAGTTGCTGCAACAAGTGCCATCTGGTGTTTATGACATGGCAGGGGATGGACAAGCTGATTTAGAGCTTAGCAACCATAACAGATGGTTAATAACGTCAGAATCTTACAGCACATACATTATTACCACCTAAATAAATCACCATCACCTGGAGACAACTGCCTGCTTAGCTCCAACATTTTAATACTAATATAGAATTTAAGCATGAATTACAGAGGTAAGCAATCTCTAATTAATAACCTATCATCAAAGATGTGTCATTATTCAATTAGTGCCACAAAGCCAATTAAACCATTATATCTGACAAAAGTACAATAAAATTCTTGTCAGACTTCATCTCAGAAAACATCCTTAATAGATATACGTCACATTAGATTGGCATTATGGAAGCAATTGAAGATGAAAAAATACAGTAGCAGTATTGAAAAAGTTAAAACCAAAGGGTAAAATGGCCACACAGCCAACCTGTTCAGTAAAAATTATAAGAAACACCCAGCTAAGCTAGATTCTTCACAGTATGATAGCTTAAACCTGCTATAGTGGAGGTCCATGGGATATGGGATATATAAAAATAACCCCTTATGGACATGACAATGTTTCAGATACATGGCATTTAAATGCCTATGACTTCTTACTTTTTAGGTATTTATTGGTACATTTAATCAAATAAAATAACACCTCATTAGCTGTAGACATGCATGTTTCAGAAGTCCTGTTTTTTACCTCATCACTACAGCAGAAATGGATTATTTAGCTATACTTTGGAAACACAGTGCTTAAAATCAAGCCTGGTTTCCTTAAACATTAGAGTGCTTGAAAAATAACATATAAAGCAAAAGGTAGAAAGGTCACATAGACACAACATTCAGTAACAACTTCAAGAAAGGCTCCACCAAGCTAGGATCTTCACTGTATAATATGTTAAACCTTCTGTGGTGGAAGCCCACATGATTTATGCAAATGACACCTTAAGGACATACCAGTGCTTCAGCTATGTAGCTCCTAAATGCCCATGACTTTTTTTATTTTTTACCTTTTAAGTCTTTATAATTACATTCATGCCAAAAAAGCAAAACTCCACTAGATGTAATATAGCCCACAAGCATGTTTTGGCCTTAGATGTGTCCGTTTTTAATAATATCATTTAATAATACAGTATTTTCCATGTTTGAGTTGTAAGCTGTCTACACCTTTGCAATGTATGAAAAAACTCTTATGTCTGGCATTATTTACTGACTGTAATCCCTTGGAATTCATCAGAAAATTAAAACTTTTATGAGGAACAGAGCAAAAATATGAGTCAAAATTAGAAAATTCTACAAAATTCTGAACAGTTGAGAGGTTTAGTAGTGAGCAATGCAGGCTTGCCTATATGTTTACCTTTGCTTGTTCACTCAGGTGTCACTCATGAACAAACTCAACAGCCATAGATAAGACCCCATATTGTTGACACCCAAACATGGTGTAGTTATTGTTAAATTGTTCTGCTTATTAGCTGCACTAAGACCATTTCAAAATTCATAACTTTATTTCATTGTATTTCTCTGCAACATAGATTCATACATTTTAAGTCTCTGTGCTTCTTTTTCTTCAAAGCCACCTTAAATAAAATTATATTCTTATTTTCTTCCAACCATTCTATCTAAAATTATCCTAAATCAACTCAGTGGCTGAAAACTGACACTGTGTTTACTTTAACAGGATAATAATTGAAAAGGTCTGTTTATCTTCGTGTCATGCTTCAGTTACATGAATGCTGGTGCTTGCTTTAATGATGAATCATGTTTCTTTGTTAGCACTGAAACACATAGTTATGTTTTGAAATTCTAGCATGATGAATCATGTCTTTTCATCACTAATAAAATATATAGATTGTTTTATAACTGTGAATCATGTTTCTTTATCAGTAATGAAAATGTACATTTTATAACCATGAATGTTTGTGGTCTTTGAAAACAAACCGTGTAAAATGTCAGCATTATTGGAATAGGGGTACATCTCATATAAAATATGAATATTGAAGATTACATCATAAAAATAAATTAGACATAATTTAGATAAGAAAAGCTTAAAGGTCAGATTAGCATTACAGGACCTGCAAAAGGTATGGTTAAATTAAAATCTTACCTTTTATAGTGGCAATATTGATTAGAAGAATGATTTATGAACTCATAAAATTTTAATCCTAGAATGAGCAAGGTGATAAATGCTTCTAGAAATCATTCACTGTAAGGGTGTTACACAAAGTGCTGATAATGGCAATAAAATAATCAAAAAGGTCAGTGTGAATGATCAATAACCATTCAATTCCATGAGAAAGCTTTAAAAAGTAGCTTTTATGATACAGAATACTGACAGCTTCTTTTGTGTCTACAATTCATATTCTGCTTCTTGAATCCAAGTTTAAAATACAGACACACACACACACACACACACACACACACACACGCACACGCACACGCACACGCACATGCACACGCACACGCTCACGCTCATGCTCACACTCACACTCACATACCTGCAAATATAAATACTGAAGGCATTTTAGTTATGATCGAGCTGTAGCTAGCGCATAACTTTGTAGTGCTGTAGGGATTTGATTTCTTTGTTGTGGAGTTACTGAATAGCAGCTGTGTTATTCAGGAGGCTCATCCCTAAGATGGGCAATATGGTGTGTCCTGGGCAGGTGTACATCTATACTCACTGGAAAAGGCTGCAAGAATCACTAATGCATTCTCTAGCTATGTATATTTGCTGTGCTACCTATGGGCGTCTGTCTAAGTTTCATAGGTTCATAGATTAGTACTAAGCTAACTGCCCTTGCGAGCCATTTTAAGCCTAGCCAATTGTCCCTTGTGAGACTCAAATCCTGCCAACTCCCTAAGGGATACATGAAAATAAAGTATTACTGTAATTTACTGAATTTACTAATATAGCTACATGTAGGTTTGTCATTCACGTGATCCCTGGGGGTGGGGGGATGGTTGTAGTCTTTTACAAATGTGCAGTGCAGTAAGAATAGTTGTACATGTACAGTCCAAATAAGCATACAAATGGACATAATTATATGCTTAGTGTACCATTATGCCACCTGTAGGGCAAAGGCTGAAACTGCACAAATTCAACAAAGTCAAGAATAATGTGCTTCTGCAAGATTGGATGAAGTGGTTCAGACCAGTAGAAGAGGGGTCAGATCTGGCAGGACCTGTTGCTTGATATCAATGTTGTGGGTTTGAACATCACAATTGATGGATATGATTCAGGGTACAGCTTAACATAGGACTGCCACAAGGGGTGTTTCACCTTCTCGTCTGACCTTCTTTCAGGCATTTAGTAGCAGTTGAAGAGTTCCTTCTCTCTCTGGTTAGGAATGACAAACCACAACTTATTCTGGCAGAACAGGAATTTCAGTGCAGCCTTGGCCCAGCCTAGCCATGTGTCTGTGAGTTTGACAAAAAGCAACTGTTATCTACCTCAGGATGTCATATATTGCAGTTATATGTATAGTGAATGTAGGTTATGCAAGCTAACAATATGTTTATTAGCCATCATATATACCATTGCTCTGCAACAGGAAACTGCTGCCCATCAGAGTGTGTGAATAAAGCATGTCTACTGCACACCGCACTTTGTCTGTATCACACAGGGGTACTATACTGACATATATCATTCACTTCACTATAGTGTTGTATGTCTTATGGATTTACATGCATCAACATGGAACAGAACCATATGGATGAAGCACATCAGCCACTTCAGTAACTGGTTCCGACAATGATGCCAACATAAACACATCACAGTCAGAGGACACAGCACCACTGTCTCTATCATTCTTGCATGCAGGGAATCTCATCCACTAAACATTATTGACAGCCATAGGTACAGAGACCTCCTTTAGATGATAGCCTCAGATGTTCTCCCGCTATGTCTGCCTCAGCAGTGGGCTTGGACATACGCACTACCTCAGATATGGGCATAGCCACCATAGGCCAGCAACAAAGGGGTACTGATGTTTTTATACTTTGCAAATTACTCGTGTCTAGTTGTCAGTAAGGATCAAATAGCAGATGCACAGGACATCTATCTATGCATAGTGTGTCACTACATAGTCAACTGATGACCTACTAGGGGTGCTGTTTGGCATATGAGAACATTCTGCCCCACATCACCATGAGTTCAATCAATGCTGTACAGACCTGAAGTATAGACACAAAGAATGGAATGATTTAATGATGTCCATAAGGGCACACACTGATTCCATTGCCACCTCCATGAGAAAGATTTCTAGTACCATTTTTCCTGCTACCTTATGCAGAGTGCTGCATGGAAAAGGTAGGGCAAGACATGAGATGGACAAGGACAGAGTGTACATAGCTAAGGGACATGTAAAGTGTGTGATCAACAGCAGTGTCATGATATGTCAAATCACCCCTCCCAGAAACAGTGATGGTTATTGGATACATTACTTGATATAGGAGATCTCAAGCCCTATCAACACCTAACAAAATAATGACTACAGGTCAAGTTCATGTATTGGTACCCCAATTCTGACAGTTCAGGACTCTGCCAGTGACCCACACAACAAGGCTATTGTATTCAATTCCAATAAAGTTTCGCCAGTGAATAATGTTGCTGTCAACTGTTATAGTATCCAGCACTGTTACCTGTGCAAATGATGATAACTGTGTCATACAACACCCTCCAGTCTGTGTTGTAATTACATATCTCCTGATGCATGTGTGATCAGACCATGCACTGAACAACATAGCTTGATAGTGCTTCATGCATTGTATTTATTCTGTGCTATCATTTTATGATTTCCATAGAATATAACTACTGTGATAGGGCAAGCCATCTGCAGGTGTAAACCTTGGGTCTAGATGACTGTCATTGTTAAAATGAAACCCCAATTCCATGTGCAAAAATGGGAAAAAAGGGGTTGTGAATGGATAGATGGATAGATAGAACATAGCTGTTGATCAGATATCGCCACTTTGCTAGTGCTACCATGTACTGTGCTTGATACTGCATATCTGGAGGTCCTGCTGTATGTCTGTCCTCCTTCTTCTTATACATGTCTGGCAGTTGGCACAGTGGATTAAGTTTATGCACTGTTAATGAGCTTCTTCCTGTGGTCCAGGTTTTTAGTTACCTTAGCCTCCATTTGCCTACTGTGTGACCTGAGCAACTCACTTAACCAATCAGTGCCTAGGCAGAATTGGAAAATAGACAAGGCTTTTAATGGTTTCTTAAATTACATGCTTAGTATGATCCTATGGACCTATTAAACTATTCATGTCTTATCCTTCATGTGCTACTCTGTCATGTACCAGTTGTACAGCATCCATGCTCATTGGCTGCCTCTCCTGTTTCCACATAATCATTTTGTGCAGCATAACACATAACACAGCAAGCTTGCAAACTGCATCTGGGGTATATGCCAGTGCCTCTCCAAATGAAGTGAAGCACTGGAAATGCCCTATTATACAGACTAAGCACATATATGATGATACTGTGTGTCTCCATCTGTGCAGAATTGCATGTCTTTTCTGGAGCTGTGCAAAGATGGTGGATAGGTGTCATAAAATAGGGCTCTGGGGGTAGCTACTATCAAGTGCAATATACAATACTTTTTGTGAGGGTTGAGGTTACATATGCACCTTACATGTGTGTAACATTTACTGTCTGGACAATAACATGCACTTATCAACCAAATATCCCTAGTACAGGTTAGATGTATGTGAAATATGAGAATCATGTGAACTACCAGTGTGCAACACAAATATATTTATGATAATGACTTGTGCTCTGAAAATTATTTGACAGTTCAGGAGGTTATATCCTTTCTAGTTCACGTATCTTTTGTGAATGTGTGCTAGATGGAGCCTTCATTTCCAAACATCAGCAGTCTTCTTCTTCTTCTTCTTCTTCTTTCAACTGCTCCCGTTGGGGGTCGCCACAGCAGATCAACTGTTTCCATTTCTTCCTGTCATCTGCATCTTGCTCTGTCACACCAGCCACCTGCATGTCCTCTCTCGCCACATCCATAAACCTTATCTTAGGCCTTCCTCTTTTCCTGTTACCTGGCAGCTTCATCCTTAGCATCTTTTTCCCAATATACTCTGCACTCCTCCTCAGCACATGTCCAAACAAACATAATCTTGCCTCTCTGGCTTTGTTTCCAAACCTTCCAACCTGGGCTGACCCTCTAATATACTTATTCCTAATACTAGTCTATAACACTTAATACCTCAGGGAAGCAAGTGGTGTTATAAAAGATCTATATAGAAGAAGTGAGCTCCTCTGCAAACCAGGAGATCTATATGGGTGCATCCGCATGTAAAAGCATTACAAAAGGAACATAATAAATATTTGCAAGGCTAGTGTCCATGATATATCTAATACCTCCCTTGGTAGTTCCTGAAATGTCAAAGTAACTAAGGTGGTAACAGCTGTGACAAAAGGAGATCCTGCCAGCCCAGTTAGCTAGAATTTTGTAAATAATTACATGTCATTTGTGAATATCAAAATGATTTATATAAGATGCTTGTGTTACAAATGTCTTACAACTGTATGTCATGTGCATATCAAACTGCTTGTACAGATGTGTTGAAGATGTATTTGTAAAATGCTTGCATTTAAACTGGATCCACAGTGTGCCCTACTGGAAGAGAACAGAAATGTACATGCACTGTTGTAAATGTTTAAATGTATATATTTTAATAGTGGAAACTAGAATATAGGAGGTTAACTTCTGTCTAGCAAACTTCAGAAAAAGTATAGAAAATAAATAACTTTATGGCTAGGCCATAAAAGATGGTATCTTTCAGTTTTCAATGCAGCAAGAGACACAATGTCTGTGCTAGGAAGCTGTCTGTATTGTCTTTACAGTGAACTAATTACTAGCTTTGAAAGCTTGAAGGAATGCAATTGTTTTATGACTTCCAGCATCTGCCAAAGACCTAAGCAAAGCCCATGTCTATGTACTTTTACAGGTAGATGCTAAATGCTACCAGCTGCCATCCATGGTTATTGTGGCCTGTTCTGCAAGCTATCCCAGCATTAGTGTTAGAGATATTATTTTGAGAAGTCTCTTAGTGAAACAGAGCATTCTGCATTCTGTCTTGGACCTGATAACAAGAATAATTTACCACACATCTGCCTTGCTTAGACGTGAGTTTCTAGAGAACAGTATAATTCTCTTAGATGCAGTCAGGAATATAATGAAGCTTAGTTTAGATATTTTTCTTTATTTATTTGAGACTTTCCTGCAATGTTGTTTTAAATATTTTCTGTGGCATTGAACTCTGATGTCACTAGGAATATATATTTGGTATTGTCTTGTTCTTTTATTATTCATTATTAAATATAATTAAACCTTTTATTGTGGCTGATCTGTGTAGAGATATTTAAGTTTTGAGAGTTCTTGCATATTTATTTTGTGACACTGTATAGGCCACTTTTAATAGTCTTGCTCTTGGTCAAACTACCATTTGTATTAGTATTAATATTACACAGTAAAACTGGACACCCTTTGTTAAGCGCCTTAAGGTAGCTAGCAGAAGGGTTCTGGTGGCAGTGAGAACTACTTTATTGTCTGGGAAAAAGGGGGAATAGCTAGTAAATCTGTGCCAGCCTTTCCCAAGGTGTGTGTGTGTGTGTGTGTGTGTGTGTGTGTGTGTGTGTGTGTGTGTGTGTGTGTGTGTGTGTGTGTGTGTGTGTGTGTGCATGTGTGTGTGTGTGCATGTGTGTGTGTGTGTGTGTGTGTGTGTGTGTGTGTGTGTGTGTATCAGCTACATGGACTTAGATTGTTGGATTGGAACCCTAGCTAAGGACTCAAGTCTATAGCTGTGCCAGTGGGGAGTCTTACTGGGGATCTGGAGAAAGAGAGAGAAACCAGCTTTGGACTGACTGTGGTCTCTGTGTGCTCTTAAGGGAAATTGCACTTCATACAGAGAGCTGCATAAGGAAATACTGTGTGTGTGCCTGTTATCCTCCCAGTGAACATCCCCCATTGTTGCCAGTGGTGAGAATTGAGGCTCCTTGATTACTGATACAGTGGAGGGTCATCCCATTTTCCACATCACAACAGCTATATATACCTTTGTCTCCTTAGGATTATTCATATCATGCAATCCTCTACATTAAACAGTTAGAAAATATATATCAACCAGGGACCACAAGATGTCACAATCCACTCTGAAATTGTTCACCAAAGGTAAAGTGCTGCTTCAGGCATCTCTATTCACATTGACAGGGGTGATATGTTACAAAGTCAGAGTTGTCAGTGATGCTGGTGGCTTATTAATACCATTCAGCAATTGCTACTAGTTTAATGATCGACACCTCCTATATATCCAGATGTGATGAAGCTCTGCATTGCCACACATTGGCTTCATTACATAAGTCTGTGAATCATGATATGTTATATGCGTGCTTTTGCATCGCATTTCAAGCTTATATACATGTGCACCCTTAATAGCACCTATATATGTGGTTATTTGTATATATTCCAGATTTCATCTTTGATGCTGTAAAGGTTAGACAGAACATTTCCTCGAATGTTCATCAGCCCACACATTCCCATGAACCATACAAACAGCCTTAGAGTATTAGAACAAATGTCTGTGAATTTCAGCCTATGTTTAGCTTGTGAAGCATTTGGAGTAATTTCTGCTTGAAGTATGTTCTTATTTACTGCTGATTGCTTCAACATTACACCAGTTTATGGGTAATAATTAGCTTTAAAAAGATCCTGGAAGTGATACTTCATTTTTAAAATGGAACTTGGGGAGACTGAAAATCACTTTTCCAATTATTGTTACACATTGTCTGACTGGTTTATCTGGCTAAGGGCTACAGGATAAAAGAAAATCAGAATGGTATTTTATAAGGATAAGCTTGGTCTTTAAGATAGAAACGTTAAGTGGGATGGTTACATTGAATGAGAATGTTAATGCAAGACATTAGCTTGTATAATGCATAGTTTATTGTTCAATCAAAAATAAGTTTACAGATTTTAAAACAGTAACACCATTGCTACAGATCAATGCTACATATTAATGTGCATAACACTGCTAGGCCAAATATGCCTCAGTTTGTAATGAACAACTGATGGGCACAGCAAACACAAATGGTGAAAAACAAAGACTGAAGGTAGTTTATAAAAATGTAAGAAGCAGAAAAAGAAAACAGAAAAAAAATAAAGTTTATGGTTCCCATTCTTTTGGACAGGTCATGATTGGCCTTTAAAGTGTATGCCATTGACTATATTGGTCAGCTGAGTAGAAATCTTTAATTAATTCAAGAGCCTGCCCATAGTTGGTTTCCTGTACAAATGTTACAGGCTGTATCAGACATTTGGATGTAAAAAAATGTAATTTAAATTATAATTTTGAACATACATACCTGTTGCAGTGTGATAATAGAGCAGTTCATGCAAGAAAAGTAAATTAAATGTTTTACTAGCTGCGAGTTCGGTCCATTACAATGCATATGGTACAAAAAGTTTAGCTGAAAATGTTCTAAACTGACTGAGGTTCATGACTGTGATTGATAGATAAAACTGAAAATGGCGCAGATAATGCAATGGAGATTAAAATGTGTTAATTAATTACATGTTCTATCCATACTTATTCATTCCACTGTGAATAGTACAATTCACGAAGGCTGAAAGACTAAAATCTGTATAAACCAGTTAAACAGCTTTATATATAAAGAACAGGGGGTCCTGTCTGGGAAGATGGCTGTAAATGTTAAGCCAGGACTAATAGGATCTATGAACAGGGGACACTATTCAGTACTAAGAAGTATTATTTAATGACCTGTGCTTCAGCAGTACCAGCATGCACATATATAGAAGCAGCAAATACAAAGAAGAACAAAGACCAGGAACCCAATGAATAAAATGTATTCCTCTCTGACGTCTCGGCATACACTGCCTTCTTGGAGTACACAGTTACTTCACATCACACACTTGGTTTATATACACTACTAAATAGGCAATTAAATAATAAAGTCATCAGTTAATACCATGAAACACTTAAAAAGTATTTAAAGTAATACATGCCAATTAAAATCAACCTGTTCCAGTTTTTTTATACTGACATTAGTTATTTTCATAAAACAGCACATTTTTCATTGAAACTGTATTAAATATGTTTTTAAATAAAAACAGAATATTGGGTATAATTTAACTAGAGAGGAGTGGTCAGCATTATTAAATATGACTAAAAATGAACAGCTGTTTTTTTTAAATCTGCTGACAAGGGAAACAAACTAGTTGTGATGCATATATCTAAGTATTTGAAGATGTGACATGAACATTTGGATGACAATTCAGTTTATTCAAAGGTAGATACAAGTCATTATTTGGGACTCTTAGTTGAATTACAATCTTTACTTAATAAAGGTGTCAGGTTAGGTTACTTAACTGCTGATTATGTTTAGAAGAAGCTAATTATAAACAGTCATAGTACTGCCACATTCTACTGTTTACCTACAATTCACAGAAATGTACAAGCCCTTCCGGGTCGCCCTATTTTTTCAGGTAGAAATTATTTATTTATAATCTGAGACAATTGCTGCATTTCATGTTACTACCCAAGGTAGTTTTATTACCTGCTTATGTTAAAGATATTTTTGATTTTTTAAGCAAGTTAAGGATACTGCAATGGACTAATAAGATGTATTGGGTGACTCTAGATGTGAAAAGTTTATACTAACATTAAACACTGCCGTGGCCTTGGGACAATTAGATTCTTCATGGGGGAGTCACCCACTACAGAATATATTGTAGATTTAGTACATTTCTGTTTGAAGAATAACTATTTTGAGTTTGATAGCCAAATTTATCATCAGAAATGTGGAACAGCTTTGGGGGCAGCTTTTGCCCCCTCATATGTTAATTTAACCATGGGCTTGTTTGAAGTTGAACATGTTTATAGGAAAATATTTTTTTGTCAATATAAGTGTTATTTTAGATTTATTGCTGGTTTAATTTTTTTTTATGTGAAGGAGGGGAACAGGAAGTGCAGAATTTTTTGGATGAATTACAAGTAAACAGATTTAATTTTACATTTGATGGCATCCAAATAGGGAAGAATGTGTCCTTTTTGTATGCAGATTTGTTACTTAGGAAGATGGAATACTAACTACAAAAGTACATAGGAAATTTCAGAGGGCTATATATTATTTGGAAGCAACAAGTTGTCATCCTGGGCATATGATTGATGCCTTACCTTATGGTGAATGCATACATCTTTACAGACTATGCAGCAATGAACAAGATTTTTTTAGGGAGATAGGTTATACTTTTGAGATGTTCAGAAAGTGTGGTTATGGTGAAGATATAATTGCTAAGGCATGGTCTAGATTTAATAAAGAGTATATCGGAAACAACAATAGAAAATGCAAGGGTGTTTCCAAATTAAATAACAATACTGAATCTGGTTATGAAACGTATTTTGTAACCACATATAGTGGATTTAGTAATAGGCTTTATGAGACAGTACAAACACAGTGGCAACTGTTATCAAATGTAAAGGTTGGAAGTTCATGGATGCCTAATAAACTTGTTGTTTCATATAGATTGGGTAGGAATACTAAGAGATTTTTGGTGAAATCTAGGTTCTGCAGACCCAAGGAGGTCTTATATGAGTCATTAAGAACAAAAGGGACAGTAGGATGTGACAAATGCACAGCATGAACATTTATTGTGCCTTATTTTGGATTCTTAAATGGTTTGTGGGAATTATAGTTGTGACACTGAGGGCATTATTTATGCCTTCAGATGTCCTTGTAATACGTTTTATGTGGGCGAGTCCAAAAGGGCTTTTAAAATAAGGCTATTAGAACATGTTCGTGATATGTTAAATAAGAAGGAACAAAGTTCAGTGGCACATTTTTTGGAAGCACATGGTAGTTCTGTTCATGGTTTACAAGCCACAATTTTAGTAAAAGTAGAGTGTGTTTTTTTTTTTGGGGGGGGGGGTATCAGCAAGAATAAACTTCTTTATAAAGAAGCAATGTGTATATATTAAAGTTTGATACTTTGTTTCCAAAGGGTATGAATGTTGATTTTAATTGGCATGTATTACTTTAAATACTTTTTAAGTGTTTCATGGTATTCATTGATGACTTTATTGTTTAATTGCCTATTTAGTAGTGTATATAAACAGTGTGTGTGATGTGAAGTAACTGTGTACTCCAAGAAGGCAGTGTATGCCAAGACGTCAGAGAGGAATACATTGTATTCATTGGGTTCCTGGTCTTTGTTCTTCTTTGTATTGTTGCTTTGCTGCTTTGCTGTTGTTTTTGCAACATATATAGAAGCAAACTGTTTTGCAAGTCGAAACTTCCTGAGCAAGTTTGGGTAAGAAAGGGACAGGTTAATTGGGGGGGGGGCATAAATAAGCAGATTGCTTTTACATGATTGTTCTTATGATATGCCATCTTTGATGGTACCTGAATGAAAAATGAGGAATGCAGAAAAAAATAAATAATTATGGATTTGCCAGTCTTAGGCTTGACTGCAAAGTATTAGAGTGGAGTGAAATGGAGTGTATGATGCTGTCTCAAAAATAAGATCAAATGCAGATTAAACAAGTAGTGACTGGAAAAGGGGAAAGATAAACAGGAGGAAACAGCAAATAGAAGACAACCAGAGTGAAGGGAAGGCAAGAAAGACAGGGCCAAAAGAGAATTGGGAAAAGGGGATAAGGTGAATGAACCAAGGTTAGGGGCACTCAGATCATAGGCTGGAGGGTGACATATCCATTTGTACTGGGGGAAGAGGAGGCCAGCTGTTGGCAAAGGTCAAAGGACTTTAAGTCCAGATTAACAGGAAACCTAAGTGGGGAGAGACATTCAAAGGCAGCATTGAGGGGAGAGGATGGTTGACAAAAACAAGAACAGAAGGGAATGAACACAGACTGAAAATGGTAGCCTGGGACATGGGGGAGGGTCATATGAAAAAGTGCACAGTGAAATGAGTAGGAGGAAAGAAGATGTTGTAGTGCTCCAACAGACCAAATTAACGAAATTAATGAATAATAAATAGACAGGAAAGATCATGAATCCACAGTACCCCAAAGGAGAATGAGAAAATAAAGAGTGGGGGGGGGCAAGAGTTGAGTATCCACCCTTTTCAGAAAGTAATTACATTTAGTAACTGAAAACATGCACAAAAGTAGGAATGAGTGATGATAATTTGACAAGGAAGAAAAAATAGCAGCAGATGAACAGTAGGGAACCTGTATGCCCCAGAAAAGACTTTTACAGCAGGTTGAAGAATGGAATCAGACAAAAAAAGGTATGTAGGGGATCTCTTCAGAGAGAACATAAATGTCACATTATATTCCAAGAAAAACAAACTCTTTGGTAAAAGAAAGCATATCAAAAAGATGAAAAGACACATAAAAAGGAACATGAAAGATGAATAGTGGAAGGATATATGGGCAGAAGGGCAATCTGAAAAGAAAAAGTACATATTTAACATAAAAATGCTTGATTCAAGTCAGTGGACTGTCAGAACTCAGGATATGCAGTGGTAGCAGTGACAATAAGGGCTGTGACAAACTGAAATGCTCCCAGCCCAGCTAGTTGGAATTTTGTAAATAATTATATGTCACTTGAAAGTATTAATATGATTTATATAGAAATGTGACAATGCCAGCACAGCTATTTGGAATTTTGTAAATAATATGTCATTGGTGAATATTAATATGATCCACAGGCTTGTCTTACAAATGTAAGAGAACTATATGTTATGTGTGTATTAAACTACTGTTGCAGAAGTGTGTGTTAAACTGTATGTTATGTGCTGAGCTTCAAGAATGTAACCACGGTGTATCCTCCTGGAAAATAACAGAAATTTATATAAACAATATGCCTATGCAAATGTATGTCTTGATGGTAGAGGCTGGAACATACAGCATTAACTTGCAAACTCTGAGCAAATAAATGAAGAGTTCTGCGATGGAGAACATCAATATCTGTGCAGTGACTAAGACCTGGTTCAAGGCTCCAAGGAGAGCACTCCTGAATTACCAGGCTATAACTCATACCACACTTTTCGGCCACCTAACCTGGACCGGAACACCAAAGATGGAGGCGTGTCCATATTCATTAAGGATATCCGCACCTACAGGTTAGTTGCTCAGCATAATACATCTGAGGTTATCCAAGTGCAACTAACTCTGGGCAAAACTGCAATCCAAATTGTAGCTTGCTACAGATCCCTCACCATGACCCAGGATTCCCACTCCGCTTTTCTTGATAGACTGGAAAATATTAGGCTTCAACCAAACACCCTAATAATGAGTGATTTCAACTACCCGGCCATTAACTGGGAAAACTACTCATGTAACAATTCCTTTGCTCAACGCTTTCTGGAATCCATAAATTCCAATGCCCTGGATCAACTTATCCACACCCCCACCAGGGTTAACAATATCCTAGACCTAGTCATTACCAACATGAGTGACCGGTGTTCCACACCTGAAGTCAACTCCTTGTTGGTCAGATCCGACCATAAGCTAATCACCTTAGATATCCACATCCCACCCCCACTCCCCATTAAGGAAATCATTGTAAAAAATTTCTCCAAAGTCAACTTCATGCTTCATAAGACAGAAGTGGCGAACTTCATGACACCCATGCAGATGGACAATACAGTTACGAATGCTGAATCCTACACAGATGCACTCTATAAGCACTTACATGAGTGCATGGATTGTGCTATCCCAAATAGAACCAGGACGCTATCCTCCAAAAAAGGAAGCCAATCTGTTGGTCCCCTACCATAAACAAACTCTACAATAGAAGGAAGAAACTGTTGCAAAAGAGAGTAAAATCCTATGAGTGGAGGAGTTCCCTGGTCAGCCTCAGTAAGAAGCTGAGATTCCTTATAAGATCCTCCAAAGCTAGCTATGAAAACAAAATCACCACTGATTCTAGGGGCAACCACAAAGCATTCTATAGCTATGTCAAGAATCTCAATGGTAACACCCAGATCTGCTCTGAGTTACAGAACAACAGCATGAAAATCACAGATCCAGCTGACAGGTTCAGTGCTAACTTTACCCCCTCTCACCCCCTAAAGAGCCCATATCTCTACAGGAAAAATGCAGAGTCCCTGTAATTACAACTACGCAGGTAAAAGCTGCACTCTCTAAAGCCAAAAACACAGCATCCATGGGACCAGACAACATCCCAGGCTGCGTTTTACATGAACTTCAGAACGAACTGGCTGACCGCCTAAGCACCATGTTTAATCATAGTCTCACATTAGGCTTTGTGCCCACTGAATGGTGGACAGCAACAGTTATCCCACTCTACAAAGGGGGAGCCACCACTGATCCTGGTAAATATCGCCCTATTAACCTGATGAGCCTGGTCTGTAAGGCCATGGAACGTATCATCATGGAACTCATAAACAAAGACATTGGTAACCTCCAAACTCTGGACCCCATCCAGTTCGGGTTTGTGAAAGGCAGATCATGCCTCCTGAACCTGATCAACTTTTTTGAGGCAGTCAGCAAAGCTGTAGACTAGGGTAAGGTGGTTCACACAGCTTATCTTGACTTTGCCAAGGCTTTCGACACCATCCCCCATTCTGGAATTATAGCTAAACTCACTAAACTAGGTATAAATCCCTATGTCATAAGACGGGTTGCCAACTGGTTCACTGACAGAACCCACACTGTAAAAGTTGCAGACTCCAAATCTGACTTCAAACCAGTGACAAGTGGAGTACCACAGGGTTCAGTCCTGGGACCTCTCCTGTTTGGTATTTACTTCTCTGAGGTACAGGCTAACACAGAAGGCCTTTGGCTAATGAAGTTCGTAGATGACTGCAAACTAGGAGCCATAGTTGAGTCCCCAAATTATGTGCACATCCTACAGAAGGCCCTCACTGAGACAGATGCCTGGTGGCAGAGCCATGGCCTCAAGCTCAATGCCAAAAAGTGCATTGTCATCCCCTTTGGTAAAAACTCTGCACCCATGAACTACCACATAGGCGGCAGTCTACTTAATACCGAATGTGTGATAAGAGACCTGTGGACCCAGGTGGACAGTACTCTCTCCTTTGATAATCACATCACCACATTTCTCAGTAAATCCTTCTATGTGGCTCACCTCATCACAAAAGGGTTCTCATCTAGGAAAAAAAAGGTAATTGTTCCCTTCTACTTGACAGTCATTAGACCCATTATAGAGTACAACGCCCCTTTTGGAATGTACCTCACAAGGCATCTGCAGCAGCTGGAAAGGCCACAGAAGTACTTTACAAAGAGGATTACTGGCCTCAAACAGATGCCCTGCACTGACCGTCTCAAAAAACTCCAGCATTACTCCGTAGCATATCGCCTACTCCGAGGTGATCTCTGCCTAACATATAAACCTATGTCAAACACAGACCTGTTGGACATGTTACACCTAAAGAAATCCCAATCTCTCAGAGCTACATGATCTAGGGACCTAAATCTTGTCACCACAATAAACAGGACATGCTGGAGGGATAGATTCCTATCCCAGAGACTTCCCATGCTCTGGAACAAGCTACCCATCCATGTCAAGCAAAGTTCTTCATTAGCACTCTTCAAAAAAAATCTTGATAAGTGGATGGAAAATAGGAAATACACCCCGGGGATCACTTCTGTGGCTCTGCTCAACAGGGGCACAGGAAAATAACTTTCTTGGGTGGCATAAGCCAGGGAACCTTGTTGGCTAAACTTACTTAGGCCCTTGGGCCGATAGCCTAGTACCTACCTATGAACCTATGTTTTATAAAGTTAGTTGATACAGCAAGAAGACAGGATGTCTACAACTAGAGTTTTTTTCTATTGTCTGGAAACAAATAATTATAGGTTTCAAAGGTAGAAGTTTTTAACTGTTTTACAACTTCCAGTTCCAGGCAAACGTCTGAGAGATAAGTGTTTTTGACACAGAGGGTGCTAAATTTTAAGTTTCTGTTAGCCTGGGAACTGAAGACAGAGGTGAATATGAATGATGTAATCTGATATAACCCAGCAGAAATGTTTAATAGTAATTTAAAAACTATTTCAGAGAGTGAGTCTGAGCATTTTTTATTCATCTTTGGATCTGACAACATCCTCTTTTCAGCACTTGTCTTGCTCTTTAAGTAAGTCATTTAGGGCATAGGTATCTCTTAGATATAGATAGGAATACAGTATAAATTAGTTTAGACGCTTTCTGTATTTATTTGAGACTGTCCTGCAATCTTGTTTTGAAATATTCCTGTGATTCTGACCTCTATTGTCACTGTGTTGAGTTATTGAGTATTGTCTTGTGCTTTTGTTATTTATTATTATATATATTTAAAAACTTTTAATTATGGCTGGTTTCTTTAGACATATTTAAGCTCTTACAGTACTTGCATATATATTTGGTGACACTGTATAGCCCACTCCAATAGCCTTAAAGTCTTGGCCACACTTACCATTTGGATAATAGTAACATTACACAGTAGAATTGGTCATCCTTTGGGAAGGGCTTATAGTAGCTGATAAAGAGCTGGTTGGTGGCAGTGATAACTATTTTAGTCTGGACTGAAGGGGGTATAACTAGTAAACCTGTGCCAACCTTCCCTAGGAGTGTCTGTGTGTCTGTATATAAATAAAATCTCAAAGTGTGTGTGTGTGTGTGTGTGTGTGTGTGTGTGTGTGTGTGTGTGTGTGTGTGTGTGTGTGTGTGTGTGTGTGTGTGTGCATGCATGCGTGAGTGCGTGTGTGTGTGTGTGTGTGTGTGTGTGTGTGTGTGTGTGTGTGTGTGTGTGTGTGTGTGTCAGCTACTTGGGCAGGGACACAAAGCACTGGTTGGACAGAGAGGGTGCTGGAAATTTTGGCTTGTGCCAGTGGGAAGTCTTATTGGGGATCCGGAGAGAGAGGAAGAAACCAGCCCCAGACTGGCTTTGATCTCTGTGTACTTTTAAGGGAAATTGTACTTTACCGTGTGTGCACTTGTCATCCTCTCAATGTGCATGCCCCTGGTGTTAGTGGTGAGGATTGAGGCTCCTTGATTACTGGGCCCGTGCAGGGGCATCACAAGGGCAATAAGGACAAAGGGTGAACAAAGACAGGGTTTGGGATAGAGATGGGCTAGCTACAAATATAAAGATCAAGAAAGATCAGGAAAGAATAACACAAAAACTGATAGAGGAAACAGTAGAAAAGAACACTACAGACAAGGCAGAACTGGTGAAGCACTGGTGGGATGGAACAAAGCAGCAGTTCATGGAAAAATGATTAGTGAGAATTGGTAGAAATGAGTCAAAAAAGGCATTATAGAAAAAGTGTATTGGAAACAGTAGGAATGAAGGTTGTACAAAGGAAAACTGATCTAGAAGGAAAGGTAATAACTGCAGTAGAAGTAGAGCAATGGTATTGGATGAACTACTGGTGGATAATTGTGTAGAAACAGGAACACAAGCACCTCAGTCTTACACACTGGACCCAATGAAGACACAGTATTCACAAAGCCACACCAAGCAAACTCCAAAAATCACTTGTAAACAAATGTCAATCAAAGATTAAATGCTTTCATTCCTCACAGGGAACTTCATCAGAATAAATAAACACACACCTCAAACATTTAAATAACACCCACAATTAATTACATCATAAAACTGAACATCAACCATTACTTTTCCCCATTAATTCAATCTATTGGTATATTTAGATGTTAATAAATATATGAAAAATACATATATAAAATTATCTGTCACAAATAAAACTGACTGGTGTTATGAAATACAAATCACAATAAATTTAATGTTTCAAGGCTCTCATTTTTAAAGCAGGGATGATAGAGTAATGTTCATTGAGAAGGAAAAAGGAGAAACATCTATCAAGGAAGTTTAGAAATAGAAACAATGAGAGAGAGAAGTGCCAAGCAATAGTGGAAATTAGAGGACAATCACAGAGGAGGATAGCAAGGATAGGGAAGCCTTTATGGAATACTGACAATGGACAATGGAAGACTGTGATGGTCACTCCCTTCACATGGGAGGATCTTCAAAATATTTTGGAAACTACCGGCCCATTAGTCTGACTAGTCTTATTTGCAAAGCCATTGAAAGAATTATCATAGAAATTATCAACATGGACATAGGAGACATCCAGCCAATGGATCCTTTGTGGCTTTGTCAAAGAAGGCTATGCTTAAAGAACTTGGTGAATTTCTTTAAAATGGTAACTAAGGCAGTGAATGAGGAGAAAGTGTTCCATCCTGCTACCTAGATTTGGCCAAAGCATTTAAACATTACCCCACTTGGCTGTTGTCAATAAATATATGGAACTAAGCATAAACCCCTTTATAATATGCTGGATAGGTAGCTGGCTCACAGATAGGACCCAAAATGTTAGGATTGGTGTGGCCACCTCAAAAAAGAGGCTGATCTCCAGTGGAGTGCCTCATGGTTCTGTGCAGGGCCTGTTCCCCTTTGGCATTCACTTCTTGGAGGTTAAAGCCAATGTCAAAGTTCTCAGGCTGGCTAAGTTTATAGATGATTACAAACTGGGAGCAATCATTGAATACCCCCTAGGCAAGAATATCCTTCAGGAAGGTCTTTCACAGAGAAACACTTGGTGCCAAAGCCATGGTTTAAAACTCAATGTCAAGAATTTCCTTATAGCACCTTTTGAGAAATAACCCTGTGATAACTACATTAGTGATAAAACATCCCTAAAAGTTTATTCACAAGTCAGAGATCTCAGAACTGAAGTAGATTGTAACCTAGCCTTCGACCAACTTGTGACCAAGGTAGAAAGAAAATCCTTCTGTGTTGCTCAACTTATAAGTACGAGCATGGCATCTAGGCCAAGAGCAGTCATTGTACCTCTGTATTCAGTCCTTGTCACAATCATCATGGAGAATAATGTCTCCTTTGGTATGCACTTGACAAGACACATTCAGCAGCAACTGGAAAGTCCACAAAGGTTCCTTGCTAAAATAATACAGGGAGTAAACATAATCCCCTGGATTCTCAAAAGCTTGCACTGAGTGCAAGATCGGTGCAGGAGCTCAAGCAGGCAATACGTCTGCCGTGCAATCCAGGAACAGCCTACAGGGGTGTGCACAAGCGCTCCTGCACTAATCCTGCATGGACTAAACCCTGGTATGAAAATCACCCCATTTGCAGGAAAAATCTATGCAAATGAGGTGATTTTGCAATCCAGAAAGCTTGCAACAGTTCGTGCAGGATTAATGCTAACTGCAGAAATGTACTCGGTTAGTAACTGAGTACATTTCCGCAAAACCAAAAATGGAGCTGTGACAGCCCCAAATAAAGGCTGCATATCATGTAGTAAGCATGCCAATGGCCAATTATAAGGCCATCGGCATTGCAAACAAAAAAAAAATACAAAAATCAACTTTTATTTTTGTTTGACCAAACGCAGCTGTTTAAGAGTAGGGCAGCAGTACGCAAATGGGATCAGGGGGAAAACAATAAAATAAACCTAAAATAAGCAGTCTAACCAAAATCACTATTCTGCCATGCAAGTCAATGGCAGGCAGAAGACAACCTGGCCAGTGAGTATTGGTTGCTAAGGGGGGAGGCTCAGTGTGAGACATGTAACTATGCATTAGCAGGCAATCCTATGCAAATGAAGGGAAGGATAGTGAATCCCAGTTTTCCCCAGCATGTGAGTCAGGTCCCAATATTGTAAGAGTAGGAATAGCTTGGTGCAAGCCTAGGAGGTAGGTGACATCATGGGGGTGTGTCAGGCATACTGTAAGTGGATTGGAGCCCTGTTGCTCGGGTATGCTCCTAGGGTGTGTTTAAACTTGCCTAGCACTCTTTACAAAGCCTAAGTGAGTGTGCGCACCATGCACCAGGATCGACAAGAAGAAAAATGAGGTTAAACTAGGAAATAGCAGCAGTGTGCACATTTGAGCACTCTATATGCGAGGCATGCCCCTGGGCTTAAACAGGAAGGCAATGGGAAGGGAAAACAGCAGTAGGAAGGTAATCAAGGAGAACTAGCTTAGCTGGCAGGGGAAATGTATCAGAATCAGCCAATTACACAGGCAGCAGACCAGCCCAGCCCAGAACACTACTATAAACTAAGCAAACACCTTCCCCTCAGGGTTTTCCCACACTCTACACCACCGGTGTATACAAGCGGGGAAATTTTAACAAACAAACCTACAAAATGAGAAGGGCTGCAGCAGGCAACATAGAACAACATGTGCAAGAGACTGAGGGTAGTGAGGATATGAATGTTACTGATCAACCCAGTCAGGAGATGGAGAACAGTGTACAGACCCAGGGTAACCTACCAGGAGCTACACGAGCTGGAGATAGTGGAGTGCTATAGGGTGGACATAGACCTCCTACAGCAAATTGTTGAGCTGTGCTGGCCACACCTGACACACCAAACTGATCGAGAGGAACCCATCTCACTGGATACCAAGGTATGTGTAGGCCTAGGAATACTAGCCACAGGTACCTCCCAAAGCTCAACTGGGGATATCATGGGTATCTCACAGGCATCAGCATCCAGAGTATTCCACCAATTCCTGGATGCCATGTCAGCACATGCCAGGGAGGACATATATTTCCTTAACACTCGTGAGGTGTTGACCAGCAATATGCGTCTCTTCCACCAAATAGCAGATTACCCTCAGGTAGTGGACACTATAGACTGCACGCACATATGTATCAAAGCACCACCCAGTGATCAGGATAGGGCCTACATCAACCGCAGGAGCATCCCCTCCATCAATTGCCAGGTCTTATGTGATGCCCAGGGCATTATAATGAATGTGTGTGCTGGCTGTCCTGGAAGTTATGACGATTCCCACATATGGCATCTGACACAGCTGTACCACAGATATGCCAATTGGGACATCCCCTACTGTTACCTAGTGGGGATGCTGGTTACACACTGGAGCCATGGCTGATGACACCCATCAGAAATGCACACACACCTGAACAAGAACACCATAATGAGGCACATGCACAGACCAGACTTATAACAGAGCATGTGTTTGGGATGCTCAGGACACAGTTCTGGTTTCTGGACACATCCGGTTGCGCCTTGCAGTACTCATCAGCTACATGTGCCCAAATTGTTATGGTATGTGCTATGCTTCACAATATGATCCTGTGGAAACAGCTGCAGCAGGAACAGCATGCGGCAGGGCCAAAAAGCCCCCAACCAATGCCAAGGCTTGCACAGGCACAGAGTTACTTGGAGGAGGAACATCCCGAGCCTGCCCCAGTTGGCAGATGGAGGCATGCCCAGTATGCTGAGCCTGCAGCAAAGAGACAACACATAGCACATACACTGACAAGGTAGGGACCCAGGGAATGACACCTCTCCTTGAGTCGCACATACAGTAAAAGGGATGCCAAACATGACACTACCTGTGCTCAACCATGTATAGGGAGTGTGCTATGTGCATCCAACATAGGCATCCCTCCAGCACCATCCGCAAGTTTGGCATACCCTGAAGTTAAGTCAATCAACCTACCAATTGCCAAATGAAGTAGAATGTGTCATTACCTGTATCTATGGTATGGATGTGAGCATGAATGGGAA
Organism: Protopterus annectens; assembly: GCF_019279795.1. Classification (NCBI taxonomy): domain Eukaryota; kingdom Metazoa; phylum Chordata; order Ceratodontiformes; family Protopteridae; genus Protopterus; species Protopterus annectens. The sequence continues at coordinate 1,840,251,735 of NC_056725.1, read as the reverse complement.
TTTGGTGGCTGAATGTCATGGCAGCAAACAGTAGACACCCATAGTTGCACCATGACATCTGTAACACATACTGGAGTCACCATAGTAGCCAGTACTACACAGGGTGACAAAACCCACTTCAGGAAATGAGCTGAGTGACGTGTGTGTCCATTTGACCCACACATGCCAGTCAGGGTGGTCCACATACCCAACAACTGTCTCAGCCAGCAGGACAGGTGTAGACATACCCAAACAGAGCCTGTGCCATGGCCCCTGAATGATGGCTATGGTTCACCTCCCACCCAGGCCTACACAGACAGACTACAGCAGGGCAGGCAGTGGGATGTTAGTTCTGAAGGGTATGAGGTCAGACAATAATATGTAGGGTGACCAAAGCCATGATCTGTAGTACAGTGGTATGCCCCTAGTCAGCATGATAGTTAACAATACAGAATAAAATGGAGTACCTGACATACCAGTACAGACATGGCAAATGTGTACAAGTGTCATGTATGCCCCCACATCCTACATAGTAATGTAACAACAGTCAGGTTTGCCCCCCAACCCTGTGTAGAAATGTAGAAATAGACCGGTGTGCCCCCCATGTAGCAATGTAATAGCAGTCAGGTGTGCCCCCCCATCCATTGTAGAAATGTTGAAATAGTCAGATGAGCCCCCCCCACCCTACATAGTAAGGTAATAACAGTCAGATGTGCCTCCCAACCCTGTGTAGACATGTAGAAATAGACCAGTGTGCCCCACCTATGTAGTAATATAATAACAGTCAGGTGTGACCCCCATCCTGTGTAGAAATATAGAAATAGTTAGCTAAGCCCCCCCATCCTAGGCAGAAATGTAGGAACAGTCAATGCCAAATGCTTGATGGATACCCTGCAGAAACAGCATGCCACCTGTCGGTGTATAACACCAAGGTCAGCACTGTAGTACAAACTACCTGGACTCAATCCATACATTAAATGCAGAAGGCCATACTGGGCATGCTCACACACATAGAGAAATGAAGGCAATGTCAGTCAACAACATACTGAAAGGTCATACTGGGCATGTTTACACACTTAAACACATGAAGGCCATGTCTGCAAACACCAGTGGACCAGACATTTCTGGCAGTTGCAGTTGTTAGTGCAGACACTTGTCAGTATGCACCACACATGCCTTGCACACACACAGTGGATAGGAATACAGACATATATGTAAGGACAGCACACTATAGTAAGCCAAAGGTAGACGTACATAGATGTATGGAAGAGGGTGACTGTGACAAGGAGCCATCCAGGCCTGTCCCACCCAGCACACAGCCAAAGGGCCCCAAACACATGAAGTTCAGATGTCACCCACTGCAGATACTAGCCACCAGCATCTGTTAGTATTACAGACTATTAGTGCACATGCCAGATGTGAAACATGACTGTACAAGGAAGTAGTCATCTAGCAGCTGTATACATGCACCTGTGAAATATGACCCTGTGTGCACCCGCATGTAGCGTGTCAACCTCTAGATGAATGGGTTATGGCTGCTGAGGTCATCCACTGTGAAATACACCCTTGGGAGAGTTGTAGCCCAGTAATCTCTGTGGGGTGTACCATAACTTCGTATTGCTGTAGTGTGATAAACTAGTTAGGTAGAAGTTCTATTCCCAAACATGCAACTGTGTCTGTCTGTCTGTGTGGAGAGCAATGCTTTTTAGGGTAGTCACAATCCCTACAATTCAATTGCTCATCTTTGGCAAGGCTGCTGATGTCATCCACCTAGAAATACACCTCTGAGAAACATGTAGCCCATCAATCTCTGTGGCATGTCATATAACTGCATAATGCTACAGTGTGATAAAGTAGTCAGGTAGCTGTTCAAATCCAAGATGTGGCAAGTCTGTGTAAAGAGAAATGCTTTTTAGGGTAGTCACACTCCCTACAATTCAAATCCTCATTTTTGGCAAGGCTGCTGATGTCATCCACCTAGAAATACACTCCTGGGAAGAATGTAGCCCAGTGATTTCCATAGTGCATCCTATAACCGCATACTGCTGCAGTGTGATATATTAGCTAGATAGCTGTTCTAATTCCAGACATGGCAAGTGTGTGTCTGTCTGTGTCGAGAACAATGCTATTTAGGTAGTCACACTCCCTACAATTCAAATGCTTATCTTTGTCAAGGCTGCTGATGTCATCCATCTAGAAATACACACCTGGGAAGAATGTAGCCAAGTAATCTCTGTCACACCTCCTGTAACTGCATACTGCTGTGCTATGATATAGACCTCTGATAGGGTTCTATACCCACCCATGGCAATTCTGGATGTTTTGTGTGTGTGTGTGTGTTCCAATGTCTGTGCAGGGAGAAATGCATTTTAGGCAAGTCACATTCAATACATTTCAAATGCCCTGCTTTGGCAATCCCGATGATGCCCATTCATTGTGAAATACACCTTTGGGGAACAAGTGTTTCAGCAATCCACATGGTGCATCCTACAACAGCTCTATGCTGTAGTGTGATATAAACCTCTGTTAGGGTTCTATACCCACACATGTCAGTTGTGGATGTTTTGTGTGTGTGTCATTGTCTGTGTAGGGATCAATGCATTTTAGCCTAGCCACACTCACTACAAGTCAGATATCCATCTTTGCCAATCCTGCTGATATCATCCAATGTGATATAACCTGTGGGGAAGAAGTACTTCAGTAATCTCTGTGGCGCATACTATATGTGCTGTAGTGTAATAAGGTAATTAAGTAGGGGTTTTACTCCTAGACATGACAGGTGTGTGTGTGTGTGTGTGTGTGTGTGTGTGTGTGTGTGTGTGTGTGTGTGTGTGTGTGTAACTCATACCCTGTGGGTGTGAGTGTGTGATACTTGGGCCCAATGTGGAGGGGGTTTTGCAAATTTCTTATATGGTGGCCCTAGTATATATCACAATGTTCACCATACAGGGATAACAGATGTGAAATAACCGAGAGGCTGGGGTACAAATCCATACCCATACATGACATCAAGGCCAGGCAATCACAATTAGCAACCACATTATTACCAAGAGCACACTCTCAACCCATGTCCCATACACACACACACACACACACACACACACACACATGCCTAGGCAACAGCCAATATGTGGGTAGTACACTGCATATTAGCCACTGATAGTAACTATGGAGTGATTGCAGTGGGCTACAGAGGGCATGGCACCCTTCCCATTTGTCCAATATGCATGTACATGCAGACAGTGCACCTTCCCCATGTTCCCCACTGGACACCTGCAACACCTGTGGTGCCATCACATGTGACCCACAAAGGACATACCATGCCTGAAAACATGCCCTGTATGGACAGATGCCACTGACACCAGGGAATGCTGTTAGCATGCTATCAATGTAAGTGCAGGATAAACCTGCCATCCATTACAAGTTCCCACCACAGGTGGCCATGGCTGGCACATCTGCTGCTAATCTGTGTACACAGCATAGGCCGGACACCCCAGGTATGGTTCCACATGTCACTGTACATGCATGTGGGAGGTGTGCACATCCCAGACACCCTCCATATCATGGACTAAGGGACACATACATGGCAAATGATGCACAGCATTGGCCACACACAATAGTCACTCAGGTGACTGGATGGGGATACAATACCCACCTGTGTGGGCACATGCAGAAACCACAGCCCTGAGCCACAATGCTGACCATCATCAAGTGGCCTGATGCCAAGGTAAACCCAACACATCACCTAGCCTTGTATAGCCATCTGTTACAGTTTGCACCACACACCCATGCAGAAATGTACCCATGCTTGTCAGTACTGGCACCCTGTGTGTTTGTGTGTGTGTTGTATGATGTGTATGATCACATCCACACTCACTACAACCCCCATTGGCATACTGAAGCATGCTGTCTGATGTCAGACACCTCCCCATACCCTTTGCCTGTATCACCTCTGTATGACCTCTGTGGAGCATGTGATACCTGCACAGTATTGTGTTGTGACAATCTCAGTAGTGATGGGTTGTATTCATGGCCCTGCCAAGTGTGTCAATGTGTGTATGTTCCTGTGAGAATGTGGCTGTGTTGTCAATGGCAACTGTACCTGCAGAGAGGCACGTGTACTGCACATACTGTATAGCTAACATATCCCTGTTGCAGATGTCACTCACCATCACATATACATTCTGAGGGCACCCCAAAATGTAACCTATGTGGTGCATCCAATAACTGCATAGAAATGGGATAGCATGACACAGTCAGCAGTAGTTTGATACCCAGTGCTGGTAGGTGTGTGACACAAACATGCTTATGTTTTACAATCTCTCCCCATCCTGATGTGTCTTTGCCTCTATCTGCCTCTCTCACTCCCTCTCTGGTGGATGTGGAGACCTACACCTGCTTTGCTTAGGTAGCAACATGTGTATTTTCAGTGATGCACATGATCAGCTGATGGCCTCTGCACAAATTGCAACCCTCCCCTAGGTGATTGCATGTGGAAAAGCTGTGGTAACATTCCCATAGCCAATTGCATGGAGACACACTCCAGTATCTAGAAACATCATGTTGGTGTTGGCCCTTTTCATTCACTGTGAGCAGGAACTAGATCTGTTGTTTTGCAAACAGCATCTCA
>NC_056725.1:1839663973-1839875485 GCF_019279795.1 Protopterus annectens | reverse complement strand
ACAGCTGCCGTATGCCATCCAGCGGGGACCTAGCCCGTAGTAAGGGTAACATGACACAGCAGCCTTATGTGAGGGTCGTGGGCCTCAATGAGGTTGGGTAGCACACAGCCAGGGACACCATCGGGGCCCATTGGTGCTGTGTTCACCGCCTAACAGATATCAGATCACTCCAGGGAATATGAGATGTTTCGGTGGCTAGACACCGGTGGGATGGATATGTCCCCTCTTGGGGGGGGAGTGGATGTATGCATGGAACATGTCCGCTGGTTTGTTGACAATGTCTGTGGGTGCAGTGACCGTTGGACCATTCTGGATCATTTCCGGCCATGACTGTGCGCTCCCACCCATGTCCTTACCACAGTTAAGGAAGGCCCTATAGTTGTCTCATGTGCCCTCTGCAGTACCACTCCCACAAGCGGCCTTGGATGAATGTATGTGTGGCCGTATGTTGACGCCGGTATAAATGGGTGATGGCTTCCCTGGTACTGATATTGCTCTGTCATGTATTAGCTCCAAATGTTGATGTACAGTTTGTCAGTGGCTGGGGTCCACCACACCATGTGCCTACCTTTGGTGGACAAGGTCCTGATGTTATCATGATCGCTTGGTGCAGACATCCCTGGGGGTGCTCAGAGAAGGCATTCGTAAGGGAGTTGGCGGTGCGGCCTGTGTTCACCACTGGCATGGAGGAGTTGTAGGGTACCACACCGGTCATATGATGTGTGTGGTTTGCTGTGGAGAGGTCGTCACTTAGGTCTCCCATGCCGGTGTTGGGTGCAGGATGTGGATTACCAGTGGATCCGCTATATGGTCTGATATCACCATTGAGGGATGTACATCCTGTGTGGAGCATATCCTCCCCATGTGTGATGGGCAGAACTGGTATACGTCCCCCCCAGTGGGTATGGTTCATGGCTGTTTCACAGCAGTCACGTGTATGAACACTCGGGACCTGTGGCGTAGGGTGTTGTGTCATGGGTAATGTTTCCGGTCTATGTATGGGTGGTTGATGTCACCCAATACGGTGCTGTTGTGAGAGCATGCACACTCACCAGTGTCCTCAGGACGGCTGTGCAGGTATCCTGGGTTTGGGAGGGTGTTCTGTAGCATGCAACAAACTGTAGGGCAGTCCTACCCATGGTTAATTGCACCTGGATATTCCCCGCTGCAACGGCCACGTCTGTGGCATGGCCAGGTTGCTGTTGTGTGGCTGGACACACACGATGGTCCACATTCTGCCACCCATGCTGTCGCAACATGTGTATGCATGTCCGCTCTGTGCCGAGTCTAAGTGTCTGAGCATGCCCAGTAAGCAGTTGTGTAGATGGACATACAGTACAGTGCACACCACGCCCGACTGCAGTAATACCCCGGGTGCATGCCTGTATCCCCTTCGCAACGGCCACGTCTGTGGCATGGCCGGGTTGCTGTTGTGTGGCCGACACACACGATGGTCCACATTCTGCCACCCATGCCGTCGCACCATGTGTATGCATGTGTGCTCTGTGCCGAGTCTAAGTGTCTGAGCATGCCCAGTAAGCAGCTGTGTAGATAGACACACAGTACAGTGCACACCGCGCCAGACTGCAGTAATACCCCGGGTGCATGACTGTATCCCCTTCGCAACGGCCACGTCTGTGGCATGCCCGGGTTGCTGTTGTGTGGCTCAACACACACGACGGTCCACATTCTGCCACCCATGCCGTCGCACCATGTGTATGCATGTCTGCTCTGTGCCGGGTCTAAGTGTCTGAGCATGCCCAGTAAGCAGCTGTGTAGATAGACACACAGTACAGTGCACACCGCGCCCGACTGCGTTGATACCCCGTGAGCATGCCTGTCTCCCCTTTGCAACCGCTAGGTGTGGGAGGCATGGCCAGTACACCCACCGGGGGTACACATGACAGTCGTCAGCGATGTCTGCTACTAGGCGTGTAGCCATGGCCAATGGCATCCTGCATAGCCATGGTGACCATCCAGGTGACACATATGTGGCTGTTATGCCACATTGGCTGCCTACATCCTGCACGCCGGATGCCCTCTCATAGGGTAAACTGTCATGTGGTGCATTCCGTATCCCTGTCGTGATGTAGTGATCAGTAGTTATTTGGTATCCCCGACTGCAGCAATAACGTGTTACTGTACGGCCACCTTGGGATGGTAACAGGCTGCGTGACTGCGCACTCTGTCTTCATTCCCTATCGGATGCATTGTCTCTGCAGATGATACCACCCACCTAGGGGTATGCCTCCTGACAGTGCTGTGCTCAGTAATCCCGGTAGCGCGTTCTGTAAATGCCTCTTGCTGTAGTGAGTTCATGTAGGTAGGCGTAGGTTCGACTCTCGGCCCTTGTGTGTGTGAGTGTGTGTGTGTGTGCGTGTGTGTGTTTCCAGCTCCCTCTGCGGATGAACTAGCTTTTAGATGCTTCGCAACACATACCTTGGCTATTGCCAGCTATGGTCTTACGAGTGATGTCACCCGCCTAGAAGTATGCCTCTGACAGCGCTGTGCTCAGAAAACTCGGTCGCGTTCTGTAAATGCTTCATACTGTAGTGAGTTCATGTAGATAGGCATAGGTTCGACTCCCGGCCCTTCTGTGTGTGTGTGTGTGTTTCCAGCTGCCTCTGCAGATGAACATGCTTTTAGACGCTTCGCAACACATACCTTGGCTATTGCCAGCTATTGTCTTACGAGTGATGTCACCCGCCTAGAAGTATGCCTCTGACAGCGCTGTGCTCAGTAAACTCGGTAGCGCGTTCTGTAAATGCTTCATACTGTAGTGAGTTCATGTAGATAGGCATAGGTTCGACTCCCGGCCCTTCCGTGTGTGTGTGTTTCCAGCTGCCTCTGCAGATGAACATGAGTGATGTCACCCGCCTAGAAGTATGCCTCTGACAGCACTGTGCTCAGTAGACTCGGTAGCGCATTCTGTAAATGCTTCATACTGTAGTGTGTTCATGTAGATAGGCATAGGTTCGACTCTCGGCCCTTCCATGTGTGTGTGTTTCCAGCTGCCTCTGCAGATGAACATGCTTTTGGACGCTTCGCAACACATACCTTGGCTATTGCCAGCTATTGTCTTACGAGTGATGTCACCCACCTAGAAGTATGCCTCTGACAGAGCTGTGCTCAGTAGACTCGGTAGCGCGTCCTGTAAATGCTTCATACTGTAGTGAGTTCATGTAGATAGGCGTAGGTTAGACTCCCGGCTCTTCCGTGTGTGTGTGTGTGTGTTTCCAGCTGCCTCTGCAGATGAACATGCTTTTAGACGCTTCGCAACACATACCTTGGCTATTGCCAGCTATTGTCTTACGAGTGATGTCACCCGCCTAGAAGTATGCCTCTGACAGTGCTGTGCTCAGTAGACTCGGTAGCGCGTTCTGTAAATGCTTCATACTGTAGTGTGTTCATGTAGATAGGCGTAGGTTCGACTACCGGCCTTTCCGTGTGTGTGTGTGTGTGTTTCCAGCTGCCTCTGCAGATGAACATGCTTTTAGACGCTTCGCAACACATACCTTGGCTATTGCCAGCTATTGTCTTACGAGTGATGTCACCCACCTAGAAGTATGCCTCTGACAGCACTGTGCTCAGTAGACTCGGTAGCGTGTTCTGTAAATGCTTCATACTGTAGTGTGTTCATGTAGATAGGCGTAGATTCGACTCCCGGCCCTTCCGTGTGTGTGTGTGTGTTTCCAGCTGCTTCTGCAGATGAACATGCTTTTAGACACTTCACAACACATACCTTGGCTATTGCCAGCTATTGTCTTACGAGTGATGTCACCCGCCTAGAAGTATGCCTCTGACAGCACTGTGCTCAGTAGACTCGGTAGCGCGTTCTGTAAATGCTTCATACTGTAGTGAGTTCATGTAGATAGGCGTAGGTTCAACTCCCGGCCCTTCCGTGTGTGTGTGTGTGTGTGTGTGTGTTTCCAGCTGCCTCTGCAGATGAACATGCTTTTAGACGCTTCGCAACACATACCTTGGCTATTGCCAGCTATTGTCTTACGAGTGATGTCACCCGCCTAGAAGTATGCCTCTGACAGCGCTGTGCTCAGTAGACTCGGTAGCGCATTCTGTAAATGCTTCATACTGTAGTGTGTTCATGTAGATAGGCGTAGGTTCGACTCCCGGCCCTTCCGTGTGTGTGTGTGTGTGTTTCCAGCTGCCTCTGCAGATGAACATGCTTTTAGACGCTTCGCAACACATACCTTGGCTATTGCCAGCTATTGTCTTACGAGTGATGTCACCCACCTAGAAGTATGCCTCTGACAGCACTGTGCTCAGTAGACTCGGTAGCGTGTTCTGTAAATGCTTCATACTGTAGTGTGTTCATGTAGATAGGCGTAGGTTCGACTCCCGGCCCTTCCGTGTGTGTGTTGCTAGCTGCTTCTGCAGATGAACATGCTTTTAGACACTTCACAACACATACCTTGGCTATTGCCAGCTATTGTCTTACGAGTGATGTCACCCGCCTAGAAGTATGCCTCTGACAGCGCTGTGCTCAGTAGACTCGGTAGCGCGTTCTGTAAATGCTTCATACTGTAGTGAGTTCATGTAGATAGGCGTAGGTTCAACTCCCGGCCCTTCCGTGTGTGTGTGTGTGTGTTTCCAGCTGTCTCTGCAGATGAACATGCTTTTAGACGCTTCGCAACACATACCTTGGCTATTGCCAGCTATTGTCTTACGAGTGATGTCACCCGCCTAGAAGTATGCCTCTGACAGCGCTGTGCTCAGTAGACTCGGTAACGCATTCTGTAAATGCTTCATACTGTAGTGTATATCATGTAGATAGGCGTAGGTTCGACTCCCGGCCCTTCCGTGTGTGTGTGTGTTTCCAGCCGCCTCTGCAGATGAACATGCTTTTAGACGCTTCGCAACACATACCTTGGCTATTGCCAGCTATTGTCTTACGAGTGATGTCACCCACCTAGAAGTATGCCTCTGACAGCGCTGTGCACAGTAGACTCTTTAGCGCGTTCTGTAAATGCTTCATACTGTAGTGTGTTCATGTCGATAGGCGTAGGTTCAATTCCCGGCCCTTCCGTGTGTGTGTGTGTGTTTCCAGCTGCCTCAGCAGATGAACATGCTTTTAGACGCTTTGCAACACATACCTTGGCTATTGCCAGCTATTGTCTTACGAGTGATGTCACCCGCCTAGAAGTATGCCTCTGACAGCACTGTGCTCAGTAGACTCGGTAGCGCGTTCTGTAAATGCTTCATACTGTAGTGTGTTCATGTAGATAGGCGTAGGTTCGACTCCCGGCCCTTCCGTGTGTGTGTGTGTGTGTGTGTTTCCAGCTGCCTCAGCAGATGAGCATGCTTTTAGACGCTTCGCAACACATACCTTGGCTATTGCCAGCTATTGTCTTACGAGTGATGTCACCCGCCTAGAAGTATGCCTCTGACAGCGCTGTGCTCAGTAGACTCGGTAGCGCGTTCTGTAAATGCTTCATACTGTAGTGTGTTCATGTAGATAGGCGTAGGTTCGACTCCTGGCCATCCGTGTGTGTGTGTTTCCAGCTGTCTCTGCAGATGAACATGCTTTTAGACACTTCGCAACACAGACCTTGGCTATCAGCGGCCATTCCTTTACGGATGTTGCCACCCACCTGTACATGTGCCTCTGCTGGTGGTGTGCTCGGTGGTCCACGTAGCGCATTCCATACCTGTGTTGTACGTTTGTGCGGTTGGGTATGTGGGGGTGTGGTCAAACACGATGCCTGTCACATGTGTGTGTGTGTCCATGTTCCCAGCTGCATGGGTTCATACGGTATTGCCTTGTGGTTTACGCAGAACACACCTATCCTGCCGCCATCCCTGTGTTTCTGGATGGTGGTACGCAGTTTGTGTACTGCTTGTGTGTCTGTTGTGGTCGGCGACCGCCGTAGCGTGATCTCCACGTGCACCATGCTATGGTGTGGTGGGGTGATGCTGTGTACATTACACACCCGGGCCTGCCACATGTGTCCGTCTGTATCTCTGTCATTGTATATCTACGTACCTGTGTTGTGGCCGTAATGCTGCTCTAGCATGGACGGCTGTCTTTCCCATGTATTGCATATTTGCACGGCTGACACATATGACTGTGGTACGTTGCGTATCCACTCATTTTCCCTGCACTGTCCATATTCCAGAACACCGTATTGACATCTGCTGGATATCGTGACAGACAGCTATCCTTGCTGTCCTGACAGTGTACCCGTACACGCCATACACCTTCTGTGTACTTGGCTAGTTATGGTGTGTGTATGTCTACCTGTGCTGTATGCATGGCCGTGTGTGTGTCCCGCTACAGCCATCTGTGCATGTGTCGCCACCATGCGTAATCCTTGTGGACCGCTGTTTCATGTGCACGTCTGCACATACCTGCAGACCGTACTACCCCTCTTACGGCTGCGGACTTAGATCGACTGCTGCCCTAGGCTGTAGGGCTCCTTGGTGCACACCACCACAGCACATGGTGACCCCATCTTGGTATACCTACATGACACACCTACTGGACAGGTGGCCCTACTACTGCGGCGACCTGGCCAGCCGCAGGATTGCCGTATGCCTACGGACGGATGTGGGCACATCACAAGGCATTCGTCTACAGTCGGTGTTTTACGACGTCCAGGTTGTAATACCAGAGGGGGGACCTCATCAGCTATGCTACAGAATGCGGATCTATTTGGATTAGTAGGTGGAGGGTTGGCCACACACCAGGCCTGACCGATGGAACACAGATGAGGGCTCTTTTGCGGGGCAGGTGGAGCAACCCCCCGTAACGGGAATGTAGTTTAGGTACAGCTGTACGGTTAGCACACATTTGTCCACTCTTTCAGTTATGTACCGCTGTATTACAGTGATATGCTATGCATATCTGCCATATACATTGTTAAATCATTGAATGATGAGTATTCGGCATAGTACAATAACATATGATACATGTGTTAATAGGATGCCTTCTGAGGTGTTAACATATGTGTGTGCGGTTAACATTGCGTCTGTGCTGTCTATGCTGTGGTTACATGTTCATTGTTTGCACAGAAAGTAACACATGGAAGTGTTAGGGGGGATATATAAAGCCTGGACGCGTCTATGTTATGTTTACGTCTCACGGAGCCTACGGGTGATAGCGCTTACATGTCTATGGAGTAACCTTTGGATACCACATGTGACCTGTCGTGGACGAAATGTCTACGTTGACTGTTACATCTACCTATGTGTGTCGTGCTTTGTGTGCCATAAGGTGCCACCGGGTCTTTGATGTGGAGTATGTGTATTCCATGGTCAATTGACATTAACACTAATACTTCACCGAAGGATGTTCTTCATTGGTGGGGACGCCATAGTTTGACCATCGTATGGCTTTCCTATCTGACGTTGATATTGTGCCATTTGTATGTGTTCCACAGGTCACCCATTATTTACGCGGTACGGGAGCGTGTGATACCCATTCCGGTGCTGGCAGATTGACAGCTGTGTACGCCGGTATTCGCACAGCGGTCTGGCTTTGTATGGGTAGTGTCTACTGGTTTCCCCATCTGTATTACCTGTGTTATGCCTCACTGCAGCTGTGCGGTTACACCAGGTTCGCGGTTATGGGTGCCATCTTGGTCCTACGCTTGTCCATCCCTCGCGATTGTCTACTCAACACTGGTATGGAGCAGTACACATTTCACACCTGCATTTCGCATTAGCCAGTGGATGCTTTGCACTATCGGTGGGGAGTAAGGCACGTGCTACTCCCACATCCCTCCCACGGTGCGGGACAACGTATTATCTGCCAGACAACACCGAGCCCCGTTACTGCATACCCAGGATCACATGGCTGCAGCCCTCGACGGTACCCATTACACATCCGGCATGTGTGCGGGAATGGGATGTGGACGCACCTCTATGGACTCTACAATATGGGAATATCTGTACATATGTCCCGCATTCCGTGGACAGCTGTCGTCAACCCTGAACACGCTGGGGGTGCATATGTCTGGCTGTACCGTAGACACGGCTGTCAGTTCTTTCGGGTCTCCCGATCGTGGCTGGTTGACATTGCATAGGGATGAATCTCTGGGGTCCTACTATGAACACCATTGTGCATATGTACAGTGTAGACCTTGTTGGACTGTGTCCATCTGGCTAGTGGGTTTGACCGCTGCTGTATGTTCCCCAATCGCGGATGTGTGGTTGCTACCCATATTATGTAGTGCTACGTTGACCAGGGTATTCTAAACTGAAACCGGATGGTGTAGATCCAATGATGCAGGCTAGGAGAAGCTTTAGGTCATCCTCCAATGTCCCATTAGGATATGTCCGCCACAGTATTGTCAAACGGACACATCCAAGAGATGTAGATCCTATTAATCCATTGACGGATGTTCTTCATAAGCGTGAACGCCATAGTGTCAGGATCCTATGACTTCCCCACTTGACGTTGTTGGTGTGCCGTTACTATGTGTTCCGCAGGTCGCCCATTTGTTCCGCGGTATGGTAGCGAGTGATCCCCATTCATCTTCTAGCAGATTGGGTGCTGTGTACGCCGGTATACGCACGGCGGTCTGACATCGTATGTGGAGTCTCTACTGTAGTCCCTATCTGTATTCCCTGTGTTGTGCCTTACCACAGCTGTGTGATTCCACCAGGTTTGCAGTTATGGGTGCCATCCTGGCCGTACGATTGTCCATCCATGGGAACTGTGTAATGGACACTGGTATAGTGCTGTACACATTTCACAGCTGCATTTAGCATTCTCCAGTGGGTCATTTGCATAATTAGTGCGGAGTAACGCATGTGCCATACCCACATCCCTCACACGGGGCGGGACAACGGATCATCTGCCAATCAACACCGAGACCCATTTCTGCATACCCACGATCCCATGGCTGCAGCCCTCGACAGTACCCGTTGCACATCCTCCACGTGTGCATGAATGGGATGTGGACGCACCTGTATGGACTGGACAATCTGGGGATTCATGTGCAGATCACCTGCAGTTCATGGACAGTTGTCATTAACCTTGGACACGCAGGTGGTGCATATATGTAGCTGTGCCGTAGTCACGGCTGCCACTTCATCTGGGTCTCCCGCTCCAAGCAGGTTGCATTGCGTACGGATAAATTTTTGGGTCCTACAATGGACACCGGTGTGCTATGTAAAGTGTAGACCATATTGGACTGTGTCCATCTGACCATTGTGTTTGACTGCCGCTGCATGTCCAGCAGTCACGGATGTCTGTTTGAGTACCCATATTATGTAGAGCTACGTAAACAGGGTCTTCCGCCACCGAACCCAAATGGTGTAGTTCCCATGATGCAGGCTAACAATTGATTTAACTAATCCGCAGATATCCCATTGGGACATTCCCGCCTCTGTATTGTCACATTAACACGAAGAAACCATGTAGATCCTATTGATTCATTGCAGGATGTTCTTTATATGTGTGTACGCCATAGCTTAAACATCCTATACCCTTTCTAGGTGACGTTGTTGGTGTGCCATTAGTATGTGTTCCGCAGGTCGCCCATTTGTTCCGCGGTATGGCAGCGAGTGATCCCCATTCACTTGCTGGCAGATTGAGTGCTGTGTATGCCGGTATTCGCACGGCGGTCTGACTTTGTATGTGGAGTCTCTACTGTAGTCCCTATCTGTATTCCCTGTGTTTTGCCTTACTACAGCTGTGTGATCCCACCAGGTTTGCTGTTATGGGTGCCATCTTGGCCGTACGTTTGTCCGTCCATGGGAACTGCCTACTGGACACTGGTAGAGGGCTGTACACATGTCACAGCTGCATTTAGCATTCTCCGGTGGATGATTTGCATTATTAGTGGGGAGTAACGCATGTGCTATACCCACATACCTCCCACGGGGCGGTACGGCGGATTATCTGCCAATCGACACCGAGCCCCATTTCTGCATACCCAAGATCCCATGTCTGCACCCTCGACGGTACCCATTGCACATCCTCCATGTGTGCGTGAATGGGATGTGGACGCACGTGTATGGACTCGGCAAGCTGGGGAGTCCGATCCATATGTCCTGCATTTCATGGACACTTGTCACCACCCTTGAAAACGCTGGTGGTGCGCATATGTAGCTGTGCCGTAGTCACGGCTATCAAGTCTTCTGGGTCTCTAGATCGCCGCCTGTATACATTGCATACGCATAATTTTTGGGTCCTACAATGGACACCAATGTGCATATATCAAGTGTAGAACGTATTGTACTGTGTCCATCTGGCCAGTGGGTCTGACTGCTGCCGTATGTTCAGCAATCACGGATTTCTGTTTGTGTACCCATATTATGTAGTACTACGTAAACCGTGTTATCCGCCACTGTACCCAAATGGTGTGATTCCAATGTTGCAAGCTAACAATTGCTTTCACCAATCCGCAGATATCCCATTGGGACATTCCCGCCTCTGTATTGTCAACTTTACACGAACGAAACATGTAGATCCTATGAATTCATTGAAGGATGTTCTTTATATGTGGGTACGCCATAGCTTCACCATCCTATAACCTTCCTAGTTGACGTTGTGGGTGTGCCATCAGCATGTGTTCCGCAGGTCGCACATTTGTTCCGCGCTATGCAAGCGAGTGATCCCCATTCACATGCTGGCAGGTTGACAGCTGTGTACGCCGGTATTCGCATGGCGGCCTGACATTCTATGTGGAGTGTCTGCTGTACTCCCTAAATCTATTCCCTGTCTTCTGCCTGACTACAGCTGTGGGATTCCGCCAGGTGTGCAGTTATGGGTGCCATCTTGGCCGTACGTTTGTCCATCCATGGGAACTGCCTCATGGACACTGGTGTAGGGCCGTACACATTTCACAGATGCATCTAGCATTCTCCGGTAGATGATTTGCATTATCAGTGCGGAGTAACGCATATGCCATACCCACATCCCGCACATGGGGCGGGACAATGGATCTTCTGCCAATCCCGTCCGACACCCATTTTTGCATACCCACGAGCCCATGGCTGCAACCCCCCACAGTACCCATTGCACATCCTCCATGTGTGCGGGAATGGGATGTGGACACACATCTATGGACTGGACTATCCGGGGATTCCTGTGCATATGTCCTGCATTACATGGACAGTTGTCATCAACCTTGAACACACTGGTGGTGCATATATGTAGGCATGCCGTAGTCACGGCTGTCACATCATCTGGGTCTCCCAATCGCAGCCAGTTGGCATTGCAAATGGATACATTTTTGGGTCCTACAATGGACACAAATGTGCATATGTAAAATGTAGAACATGTTGGACTGAGTCCATGTGGCCAGTGATTGTTACCGCTGCTGTATATTCCCCATTCGCGGATGTGTGTTTGACTACACATATTATGTTGTGCTACGAAACCCATGTTCTACTATGATTAACCCAAATAGTATTGATGTACTGCTGCAGGTTGGCAACTGCTTCACGTAATCCTCAGACAGCCCAGTAGGACATATACGCCACTGTATTGTCAATATGACACAGCCAGGACATGTGGACCCTATTGATTCATTGACGGATGTTCTTTATAAGCAGGAACGCCAGTGTTTCAACATCCTCTGACCGTCCGAGTTGACGTTGTTGGTGTGCCATTGGTATGTGTTCCACTGGTCGCCCATGTGTTCCGCAGTATGGCAGCGAGTGATCCCCATGTTGTTGCTGGCAGATCGAGTGCTGTGTACGCCGGTATTCGCACGGCCGTGTGGATTTCTGTGGGGGGTGTGTACTGTACTCTCCATCTGCATTTCCTGTGTTTTGCCTTACTGCAGCTGTGTGGTTCCACCGGGCTTGCAGGTATGGGTGCCATCCTGGTCGTAGGCCTGGCCATCCATGCGGATTGCCTACTGGACACTGTTATGGCCTGTACACATTCCACACCTGCATTTAGCATTAGCCGGTGGATGCTTTGCATCATTAGTAACAGGTAAGTACAGTGCCACTTTGTCCTGTGATCTCACAGAACCTGTATCAAAAGATAAATATTCACAAGTCTCCATCTATCCCCAAGTGGACAACATACATCGGTAGTCCTCCATATGATGTAGGTATGGCAGTACAAACACAGCAATTTGAAATGTTCATAGTCTGTACATGCACACGCGTCATGCCTAGGTATGTGTTGAGGTTTGGATGCCAATCTGTGGCCAGTTCATCACGTATCACTATTTGTATCTATGTAGTTATATGCAGGAAAGATCACAGCAAAAGTAAAGTCACCACAAACATGGTTAATAGGTGTATGATCAGTAGGACAGTAAACCAATGTCTTTGGGGTTGCTTTGTATTGTTATACACTGTGCCCTGGGTGATTCTGTCTCTATGGTATATCGGCTACAACATGTAAATCAGACTGGATATCCTTTACAGGTTTGAAAAGGGTGAGGTGAACCCAGGACGACCTTTCCGCAAACTTTACTGCAGTAGGCGTTGCCAACAGTACCTGGTACGGACATTCCCATGTTGGACTCAGCCAGTTACTTCTTTGGATAACAGACAAACACAGCCAGGATACTGGAGTCAGCTCTGCGTCTGGCTTCGCTTGCTCTTTTTCTGAAAAAGAGTTTAACTGCAAAACAGTGTTATTGATTAACAATCCTCTCATGTAACTTGCTAATGAGCCATCGACCTCCAGCTCTGCAGGCATGACAGCTTTCCACTGTGGCACATAATATGCCATTCCAAATACTACTTCAAAGGGGGTCAAACCCTTTATATTTGGAACTGTTGTCATGCTCAGCAATGCTAGAGGTAGACAGCAAATCCAATTCGTCTGGGTGTCACTCATCAACCTCCTCAACTTATTTCCCGGGATCCCATTGTACCTCGCCACCAGTCATGCTGACTGTGGGTTGTACATGCAAGGATTATTCAAGGAAATCCCAAATAATCCCCCAGGTTGCTGGATTGTCTGGTTCACATAATGTGTTCTATTGTCACTGTAGCTTCTCTCCGGTATGCCAGATCTAGGGATACTTTGTTTTACTGGGACCTTTGCCACTGTTGCTGCATCCGGATTCCTGGTTGGTAATGCTTCTACCCATTTTGATAATATATCTACAATCACTAAACAGTATTTCTTCCCTTCACATTTATTCGGCTGTATAAACTCCATACAAATAGTATGGAATGGATATGGTGGTGTAGGAAAACTCACTCGCTTCGGTTGAAATGCTCCCTGTGCATGATGTTTACTGCAAATATGACATGCTGCTCATAATGTTTGTTTGAGGGCTGTGCAATATTTTTTGAAAGAGTCACCAAGGACTCAGTATATAATGGAATTATTGCATCTTGCTCTGTCTCACCAACCACCTGCATCTTCTCTCCCACCATATCCATAAACCTGATCTTAGGCCTTCCTCTATTCCTGTTACCTGGTAGCTTCATCCTTAGCATCTTTTTCCCAATATATTTAGCATCCCTCCTCAGCACATGTCCAGACCAACGTAATCTTGCCTCTCTGGCTTTGTCTCCAAACCTTCCAACCTGGGCTGACCCTCTAATATACTTATTCCTAATTCTGTCTACCCTCATCACACCCAGTGCAAATCTTAACATCTTTAACTCTGCCACATCCAGCTCAAACTCCTGCTTTTTTGTCAATGCCACTGTCTCCAACCCATATAACATAGCTGGTGTAGACCTTCCCTTTCACTCTTACTGGTACTCGTCTGTCACAAATCACTCCTGACACTCTTCTCCACCCACTCCATCCTGCCTGTACTCTCTTCTTCACCTCTCTTCCACACTCACTGTTACTCTGAACTGCTGATCCCAAGTATTTAAACTCATCCACCTTCGCCACCTCTACTCCTTGCATCCTCGCCATTCCTCTATCCTCCCACTCATTCACACACATATATTCGGTCTTAGTCCTGCTGACCTTCATTCCTCTTTCTCTCTAGAGCATATTTCCATCTCTCCAGGGTCTCCTCCACCTGTTCCCTACTCTCACTACAGATCACAATGTCATCTGCAAACATCATAGTCCACGGGGACTCCTGTCTGATCTCGTCTGTCAACCTGTCCATCAAAATTGCAAATAAGAAAGGGCTCAGAGCTGATCCTTGATGTAACGCCACCTCCACCTTAAATGCATCCATCACTCCCACCGCAGTCCTCACTGCTGTCACACTACCCTCATACATATCCTCTACCACCCTTACATACTTCTCTGGCACTCCCCACTTCCTCATACAATACCATAACTCCTCTCTAGACACCCTGTCATATGCTTTCTCTAAGTCTACAAAAACACAATGCAACTCCTTCTGACCTTCTCTGTACTTCTCCATCAACACTCTCAGAGCAAACATTGCATCTGTAGTGCTCTTTCCTGGCATGAAACCATACTGCTTATCACTAATCATCACGTCCCTTCTTAACCTAGCTTCCACTACTCTTTCCCATAACTTCATGCTGTGACTCATCAATTTAATCCCTCTGTAGTTACTACAGCTCTGCACATCACCCTTATTCTTAAAAATCTGTACCAAAACACTTTTTCTCCATTTCCCAGGCATCCTCTCACTTTCCAAGATTTCATTAAACAATCTGGTTAAAAACTCTGCTGCCATTTCACCTAAACACCTCCATGCTTCCACAGGTATGTCATCTGGACCAACAGCCTTTCCATTCTTCATCCTCTTCATAGCTATCCTTACTTCTGCCTTGCTAATCCATTGTACTTCATGATTCACGATCCCTACATCATCCAACCTTCTCTCCCTCTCATTCTCTTCATTCATCAACCCCTCAAAGTACTCTTTACATCTCCTCAACACACTCTCCTCACTATACTAACCATGAGATTATTATACCTTGGAGAAAAAAATATATTTTTTTGGCAAATGGCTATCTTGGATTTGGACTTGGTATATGTAGGTCCATTTTTGGGCCATTCATTTTCTATGTTTTTTGACTCTCTCTGGTTTGTCCTGACATTTCACATAGTTGTTGTCTAAGTATATAGGTGGGAAGGTGATCACTTAAAGAGATAGGTAATGTCCCGTAGGATGAGTACTTTTCTGGTTATGATGGAAGTATCCAGTCCAATGTAGTTTCCTTTGAAGTATGTTTGTTATATCTTGAAGACAAATTAATTAGTTGAGGAAGGCCATACAGCTGAATGCTATTTTTGGCTTTTCAGGTTTTAAGTAATGCAATCAATTTTAATGCCTCCTATGATTATAAATTTCTGATATACGTTTGTGGAGATACATTATAGGTTGTTCCCTAGAGTAGATGTATTGTTTCTAAGAGGAATATACAAACCTGCTATTATTATTCTTTAGTGGGAGTTGAGCTTGAGGGATGTTATTAGTACTTTGGCATTATCAAATGGTGGTATATCAGTATAGTGAGGGGTTAATTCAATTGTGTTTTTGTAAACTATAGCCTCCCTCCTCTTTTTTTTCTGACTAGACTGAGAATACTGAAAGGAACATGACAATCTCAAGGTGAACAATAATAAATATAAAAATCAGGACAAGTATAAAAATCAGTTACTAATCTCTTAACCTCCTCTACCAGGTTAAACAGCTTCTTTGTCATTGCCTGCCAACTGTTGCAGTCTTTCCCCATACATCTCTCTGACACTTCTAACCACACTAACTTCAAACTTTGCTAGAATCTCCATGTGTTCTGCTTAACTGTAACAAAAGAAAATTACGCTTGTTTCCTGCCTTTCCTGTAGCTAGTCTAGTCCAGATACAGATTTGCTATATCCAGGAGTGTTTGTAAGCGTCTGAGCCCCCCAAGCCTGACTGTGTTAGAGCGAAGCCTGTTAGCTTATCAGTGGGAGTGGTAAGCACTAGGCAACCTATCTACCACATAAGGAGTGGTTTCTGGCTCAGAAATTGTAGTTATTGGCCGTTTGGACAGTTTTTCCATCTCTCTCAACTTCTTGATTTAAAAGCCTGCATTTGTACTTGTTTCCCCCCTTCCTGTAACTAGTATAGTCCAGATACAGATTTGCTGTATCCAGGACTGTTTGTAAGCTCCTGAGGTGCCCAATACTTTCTGTGTTTCTGCTAGCTTATCAGTGGAAGTAGTAACTCTAGGTAACCTATCTACCACATAAGGAGGGGTTTCTGGCCCAGATATTGTAGTTATTGGCCGTTTGGGCAATTTTTCCATCTCTTTCAACTTTCTGATTTAAATGCCAGCATTTGCATTTGTTTCTTTCCTGTAACTAGTCTAGTTCAGATACAGATTCTTAGTTTTAGCACTTGAATTTGCTTATTCATGCTCAGCACTTGTTCAGAACTTGTTGTAAGCACTAAATAAGCTATAAATTACTACAGCACTCAACCTTCCTCATTACCTAGAGGAAAACAGTTTTGGTACTTACTTTCCTCACTTGCTTAGAGAAAAACAGCTCTTGTACTCACTTTCCTCACTTGTCTAGAGGAAAAAACATTTTTTATTCAGGCATGTCCGAGGGTTAGCTCCCAGTGTTCTCTCCTGTCTATCTGATGAATCTGGGCATCTTGGGACAATGTAGCAATTGCCTCATGTACACAGACAACCATCTCCTCCTATGACCCAACACTACAACCTGTGAGAGATGCACTTATCTAGTCAAACTGGAGGTAAAGCTCTCTCCAACTAAGACTGAACTTGACAGTCAAGAAGAGAAGGTAAACACTTGCACCACACCACACTAATCATATAGTCCCACTAAAACTACACCACCAAAATCCACACATAGAAACACCAAAACATTCGTGGAAGCTCTCAGTAATAATCTGCTCAAGCAACAGAGACCTCCAAAGCAGAAACGCAAGCAACCGCCATTCCCCAACACAACCCAAATAACACATAGCCCACAGACTCAGTTTGCCAATCAACCACAGCCCATAAGGCAAAACAACGTACCCAACATGCTACTCATATGTGACTCTATAGTCAGGCACACTGATGTCCCACTCACCAGGCTAAAGAAAGAGAAGGTTACTGTCAGCTGCCTGTCGGGTGCCAGGATCTGCACATAGCCCACAACAAGTACAAATATGACTCTTTCATTGTCCATGTTGGTGTAAATGACCTGACATGTACCTCCCTGGATTACATGAAAAGAGACATGAAGAGCTCTCCGATCTTGTAGCCCAAGCAGGTATGACCCTATCCCAGAGTAACATCCTGCCATCACCAAGAATGATACCGCAGTACAAAGACAAAATGATTGGCTTCAACAATTGGCTAAGCTGCTGGTGTTATTCTAAGGGAATCCAGTATCTGTCTGCCTGGGATGACATGGTTGACAGACCATGATGCTTTGCCAGAGATGGCCTGCACCTGTCACCCTTGGGATTCTGGATACTGGCTAAGGCTTTTGCCACCCCTATAATGCCTTTTTTAGGTAAGGTTCAAATGACAAATTCACCACTGTAACAGGAACAGGCAAGCAAAAACTGAGGTTAATGCTACTCTATGCTAGAAGTATAAATCTCAAAATGCACTCCCTCGAGGCACTCCTTAAAATGGAGAACATCGATATCTGTGCAGTGACTGAGACCTGGTTCAAGCCTCCAGAGAGCACCCCTGCATTACCAGGCTATAATTCATACC
Organism: Protopterus annectens; assembly: GCF_019279795.1. Lineage (NCBI taxonomy): Eukaryota > Metazoa > Chordata > Ceratodontiformes > Protopteridae > Protopterus > Protopterus annectens. Next base: position 1,839,857,926 of record NC_056725.1, on the reverse strand, counting down.
ACACTTTTCGGCCATCTAACCTGGACCGGAACACCAAAGGTGGAGGTGTGTCCATATTCATTAAAGATATCCACACCTACAGGCTAGTTGCTCAGCATAATGCATCCGAGGTTTTCCAACTGCAACTAACTCTGAGTAAAACTGCAATCCAAATTGTAGCTTGCTACAGATCCTGCTCCATGCCCCAGGATTCCCACTTCTCTTTTCTTGATATACTGGAAAATATTAGGGTTCAACCAAACACCCTAATCATGGGCAATTTCAACTACCTCACCATTAACTGGGAAAACTACTTATGTACCAACTCCTTCACTCAACGCTTTCTGGAATACATAAACTCCAATTCCCTGGATCAACTTATCCACATCCCGACCAGGGGCAACAATATCCTAGACCTAGTCATTACCAACATGAGTGGCCAGTTTCCACACATGAAGTCAACTCCTCATTGGTCAGATCCAACCATAAGGTAATCACCCTAGATATCCACATCCTGCCTCCATCTCCTATAAAGGAAACCATGGTAAAAAATTTCTCCAAAGCCAACTTCATGCTTCTTAAGACAGAAGGGGTGAACTTCATGACAACCATGCAGATGGACAATACAGTTACAACTGCTGAATCCTACACAAATGCACTCTATAAGCACTTACACGAGTGCATGGATCGTGCTATCCCAAACAGAACCAAGACGCTATCCTCCAAAAAAAGGAAGCCAATCTGGTGGCCCCTGCCATAAACAAGCTCTATAACAGAAGGAAGAAACTCTTGCAAAAGAGAATAAAATCCCAGGAGTGGAGGAGCTCCCTGGTCAGCCTCAGTAAGAAGCTGAGATCCCTTATAAGATCCTCCAAAGCTAGCTATGAAAACAAAATCACCACTGATTCTAGGGACAACCACAAAGCACTCTATAGCTATGTCAAGAATCTCAATGGCAACACCCAGATCTGCTCTGAGTTAGAGCACAATGGCACAAAAATTACAGAACCAACTGATATTGCCAACATTCTGGCAGATAGGTTTATTGCTAACTTTACCCCCTTCTCACCCCCTAAAGGGTCCATATCTATACAGGAAGAATGCAGAGTCCCTGTAATCACAACTACGCAGGTAAAAGCTGCACTTTCTAAAGCCACAAACACAGCATCCATGGGACTGGACAAAATCCCAGGCTGCATTTTACATGAACTTCAGAACGAACTGGCTCCCCACCTAAGCACCTTGTTCAATCATAGCCTCACGTCAAGCTTTGTTCCCATTGAATGGTGCATAGCAACAGTTATCCCACTCCACAAAGGGGGAGCCACCACTGATCCCGGGAACTATCACCCTATTAACCTGACAAGCCTAGTCTGTAAGGCCATGGAACATATCATCATGGAACTCATAAACAAAGACATCGGTAACCTCCACACACTGGACTCCACCCAGTGTGTTTTTTGTGAAAATCAGATCATGCCTCCTGAACCTGATTGACTTCTTTGAGGCAGTTACCAAAGACGTAGATGAGGGTAAGATGGTTCACACAGCCTATCTTGACCTTGGCAAGGCTTTTGACACCATTCCCCATTCTGGAATTATAGCTAAACTCACTAAACTAGATATAAATCCTGATGTCACAAGATGGGTTGCCAACTGGCTCACTGACAGAACCCACACTGTAAAAGTTGCAGACTCCAAATCTGACTTCAAACCAGCGACAAGTGGAGTACCACAGGGTTCAATCCTGGGACCTCTCCTGTTTGGTATCTACTTCTCTGAAGTACAGGCTAACACCAGAAGGCCTTTGGCTAATGAAGTTCACAGATAACTGCAAACTAGGAGCCATAGTCGAGTAACGAAATGATGCAGACATCCTACAGAAGGACCTCACTGAGACAGATGCCTGGTGTCAGAGCCATGGCCTCAAGCTCAATGCCAAAAAGTGCATTGTCATCCCCTTTGGTAAACAATCTGTACCCATGAACTACCACATAGGCGGCAGTCTACTTAACACCAAATGTGTGATAAGAAACCTTGGGACCCAGGTGGACAGTAGTCTCTCCTTTGATAATCACATCACCACAGTAGTCAGGAAATCCTTCTATGTGGCACACCTCATTAGAAAAGGGTTCTCATCCAGGAAAAAAGAAGTCATTGTTCCCCTCTACTCGACACTCATTAGACCCATCATAGAGTATAACACCCCTTTTGGAATGTACCTCACAAGACATCTGCAGCAGCTGGAAAGGCCACAGAAGTACCTAACAAGGAGTATTACTGGCCTCAAACAGATGCCCTACACTGACCTTCTCAAAAAACTCCAGATTTACTCCGTAGCATATCACCTACTCTGAGATGATCTCTGCCTAACATATAAAGCTATGTGAAACCCAGAGCTGTTGGACATGCTACACCTAAAGAAATCCCAATCCCTCGAGCTACACACTCTAGGGACCTAAACCTTGTCATCACAATAAACAGGACATGCTGGAGGGATAGATTCCTGTCCCAGAGACCTCCCATACTCTGGAACAAGCTACCCATCTATGTCAGGCAAAGTTCCTCATTAACACTCTTCAAGAAAAATCTTGATGAGTGGATGGGAAATAGGAAATACACCCCAGGGATCACTTCTGTGGCTCTGCTTGACAGGTGCACAAGAAAATAACTTTTGTGGGTGCCGTAAGCCAGGGAACCTTGTTGGCTAGGCTTACTTAGGCCCTTGGGCTGATAGCCTCGTACCTACTTATGAACCTATGAACATCAACTTAAAAAATTTCTAAGATAACAACACAAGCATAACTACCAAAATAATGAATATATCACTTAATTATGTCAGCCATACAAAAACAACAAAAAAGAGTGCATTTCCTTAGCCCTCTTTCCTGAATAAACACAACACTTGCTTGAAGTTATGACCAAATATTTATTGTTAGTCAAAATCGCTTTTTTTTAAATTAGACTGCAATTGAAATTCAATATATACACTGTAAAACATCTAATAACTAAACTTTATATCTTAATCACACAACTCCAAACATGGGTCTGCTTTTTGGTGACAACCCATAAAGCCATCCCATTGGTCTTTACTTGCATTTGAATTAAATCACATCACCCTGTGAAAACCTGCCACTGCAAAATGCGGTATTGCCAAATGTATTCTTTGGTCACCATCATTCCAAAAGGGGATAAAATGGGGGATGTGTAAACAAAAGGGGGAAGGAGTAAGGCTGCAATGAACCACCCACCAGGCTGTTTCCAGCCTGTTTCCACTCACATTTTTAATTTTTTATATTTATTTTCCAGTAAAGAGATAATACCTAGTCTAATTAAAACAATTAAAACTTGATTGTGCACAAATTATGTATATGTATTGCTATAAATAATGCTATGTCACTTGTTTATTACAAACCATTTGTAGAATTTGAATTTTAAAATTAGAAAACAAGGTTTAAACATTATCCATAAGTGTGATGATACCCTAAAGTAATTATTTAACAACATAAATTCAAGTTAAATAAGTACAAGTCAAAATTGGATAAATGCATGTTGCCCTTATTGAAACAAACTGGATCCTTACTTACAAATCAGTGTTCAATGATGGAAAATCTATTAAGGCTGCACATCTGGTAACTCTGAGATTAATTAATTCTCTGTTTATTTGTTTCCAATGGCTGTGAGATTATCTACTTATTTCCAAGTTAGTCTATAAATAATAGCAGGCCAGACTAAATGTACACCTGTATATGGTTGTGCTTGATAGTCACTAAATCATGACGTATATAAAAATTAGTCTCCCTTTGGAGATAAATCCAGATCATTACCTTAGGCATGCAGCATTAATATATGGCTAAGCCTATTAGCTGTAATGAATGAGAAAGATATGGTAGTATCTGACCCCATTTTATGCCAGAAACTCCTCTCCAAAATATCTCACGAATAGAATGATCTAGTTCAAGGTTGCTGCTGTTGTTACAGATTCCAGGTCTGTCATAAGCTCATTTGAAGAAAGGATGTCCAAAATAAGGATTGTCTTTTTTCCTAAAGGCAAATACAATCGGGTGAGATTAATGACTACTGAAACTGATGAATATACCTTAAATGAAAATTAGGTGACCATTTACCCAGCCTCTTCACAACCTCTACTGATATCTCTTCAGCTGCCAAGTTGGAAGTTTGGCCAAGTGTAAAAGAATGAGAAGAGTATCCACTTGTGGGGATACATTGTTAGATTAATGACCCTTTATGAGGTGGTGATCCAGATTGAAATTACGGATCATAAGTCCTTTGGAGAAATAAAAAAATAATTTATTATAATTTAATGCGGGATTTAGGTTTCATGGTGTCTGCCCTCAACTGACTGGACATATGAAGGAGCCTTTGCAAATTTGCAAAGAAATATGATAACCAAAACCTTGCTAATCTCTTTTTGACTTACAGATCCACATTAAAACTGCTTCTGGAGTAAAAACTACTTCAGACCACCTCAGAGATCCCAACAGCTCAGTGATTCTTAAACGGTATGAATATAACCATGTGAAAAAGGCGGCCCAAAGGGAATAGTTATAATAAGAGTTGGAAATAGAGCATTATCCTTGCAAAAGTAATTTCAGTAATATCATCATGATAGGATGTTTTTTATCTGATCTGCTGCCCTTTCCATATTCCTGCCAGTTAACATCCTACTCAGTACCCAATGTACAGTGACATCTCAGTGTTAACACTCTGCTCAGTACCCAATGTACAGTGACATCTCAGTGATAACACTCTGCTCGGTACCCAATATACAGTGACATCTCAGTGTTAACACTCTGCTCAGTACCCAATGTACAGTGACATCTCAGTGTTAACACTCGGCTCAGTACCCAATGTACAGTGACATCTCAGTGTTAACACTCTGCTAAGTACCAAATGTACAGTGACATCTCAGTGTTAACACTCTGCTCAGTACCCAAAGTACAGTGACATCTCAGTGTTAACACTCTGCTCAGTATCCAATGTACAGTGACATCTCAGTGTTAACACTCTGCTCAATACCCAATGTTCAGTGACATCTCAGTGTCAACACTCTGCTCAGTACCCAATGTACAGTGACAACTCAGTGTTAACACTCTGCTCAGTACCCAATGTACAGTGATATCTCAGTGTTAACACTCTGCTCAGTACCAATGTACAGTGCCATCTCAGTGTTAACACTCTGCTCAGCACACAATGTACAGTGACAACTCAGTCTTAACACTCTGCTCAGTACCCAATGTACAGTGACATCTCAGTGTCAACACTCTGCTCAGTACCCAATGTACAGTGACATCTCAGTGTCAACACTCTGCTCAGTACCCAATGGACAGTGACATCTCAGTGTTAACACCCTGCTCAGTACCCAATGTACAATGCCATCTCTGTGTCAACACTCTGCACAGTACCCAATGTACAGTGACATCTCAGTGTTAACAATGCTCAGTGCCCAAAGTACAGTGACATCTCAGTGTTAACACTCTGCTCAGTACCCAATGTACAGTGACATCTCAGTGTTAACACTCTGCTCAGTACCCAATGTACAGTGACATCTCAGTGTCAACACTCTGCTCAGTACCCAATGTACAATGACATCTCAGTGTTAACACTCTGCTCAGTACCCAATGTACAGTGACATCTCAGTGTTAACACTCTGCTCAGTACCCAATGTACAGTGACAACTCAGTGTTAACACTCTGCCCAGTACCCAATGTACAGTGACATCTCAGTGTCAACACTCTGCTCAGTACCCAATGTACAGTGACAACTCAGTGTTAACACTCTGCTCAGTACACAATGTACAGTGACATCTCAGTGTCAACACTCTGCTCAGTACCCAATGTACAGTGACATCTCAGTGTTAAAACTCTGCTCAGTACCCAATGTACAGTGACATCTCAGTGTTAACACACTGCTCAGTACCCAATGCACAGTGACATCTCGGTGTCAACACTCTGCTCAGTACCCAATGTACAGTGACATCTCAGTGTTAACACTCTACTCAGTACCCAATGTACAGTGACATCTCAGTGTCAACACTCTGCTCAGTACCCAATGTACAGTGACAACTCAGTGTTAACACTATGCTCAGTACCCAATGTACAGTGACATCTCAGTGTCAACACTCTGCTCAGTACCAAATGTACAATGACATCTCAGTGTTAACAATCTGCTCAATACCCAATGTACAGTGACATCTCAGTGTCAACACTCTGCTCAGTACCCAATGTACAGTGACAACTCAGTGTTAACACTCTGCTCAGTAACCAATGTACAGTGACATCTCAGTGTTAACACTCTGCTCAGTACCCAATGTACAGTGACATCTCAGTGTCAACACTCTGCTCAGTACCCAATGTACAGTGACAACCCAGTGTTAACACTCTGCTCAGTACCCAATGTACAATGACATCTAAGTGTTAACACTCTGCTCAGTACCCAATGTAGAGTGATATGTCAGTGGTAACACTCGGCTCAGTACCCAATGTACAGTGACATCTTAGTATTAACACTCTTCTCAGTACCCAATGTACAGTGACATCTCAGTGTTAACACTCTGCTCGGTACTCAATGTACAGTGACATCCCAGTGTTAACAGTCTGCTCAATAAGCAATGTACAGTGACATGTCAGTATTAACACTCTCTTCAATAACCAATGTACAGTGACAACTCATTCTTAATACTCTGCTCCATACCCAATGTACAGTGACAACTTAGTATTAACTCTCTGCTCAGCACCCAATGTACAGTGACATCTCAGTGTTAACACTCTGCTCAGTACCCAATGTACAGTGACATCTCAGTGTTAACACTCTGCTTAGTACCCAATGTAGAATGACATCTAAGTGTTAACACTTTGCTCAGTACCCAATGTACAGTGACATCTCAGTGTTAACTCTCTGCTCAGTACTCAATGTTCAGTGACATCTCAGTGTTAACACTCTGCTCAGCACCCAATGTACAGTGACATCTCAGTGTCAACACTCTGCTCAGTACCCAATGTACAGTGACAACTCAGTGTTAACACTGTGCTCAGTACCCAATGTACAATGACATCTCAGTGTCAACACTCTGCTCAGTACCCAATGTACAATGACATCTCAGTGTTAACAATCTGCTCAATACCCAATGTACAGTGACATCTCAGTGTCAACACTCTGCTCAGTACCCAATGTACAGTGACAACTCAGTGTTAACACTCTGCTCATTACCCAATGTACTGTGACATCTCAGTGTTAACACTTTGCTCAGTACCCAATGTACAGTGACATCTCAGTGTCAACACTCTGCTCAGTACCCAATGTACAGTGACAACTCAGTGTTAACACTCTGCTCAGTATCCAATGTACAGTGACATCTCTGTGTTAACACTCTGCTCAGTACCCAATGTAGAGTGACATCTCAGTGTTAACACTCTCCTCAGTACCCAATGCACAGTGACATCTCAGTGTTAACACTCTGCTCAGTACCCAATGTACAGTGACAAATCAGTATTAACAGTCTGCTCAGTACCCAATGTACAGTGACAACTCAGTGTTAACACTCTGCTCAGTACCCAATGTACAGTGACATCTCAGTGTCAACACTCTGCTCAGTACCCAATGTACAGTGACAACTCAGTGTCAACACTCTGCTCAGTACCCAATGTACAGTGACATCTCAGTGTTAACACCCTGCTCAGTACCCAATGTACAGTGACATCTCAGTGTCAACACTCTGCTCAGTACCCAATGTACAGTGACATCTCAGTGTCAACACTCTGCTCAGTACCCAATGTACAGTGACAACTCAGTGTTAACACTCTGCTCAGTACCCAATGTACAGTGACATCTCAGTGTCAACACTCTGCTCAGTACCCAATGTACAGTGACAACTCAGTGTTAACACTCTGCTCAGTACCCAATGTACAGTGACATCTCAGTGTCAACACTCTGCTCAGTACCCAATGTACAGTGACATCTCAGTGTTAACACTCTGCTCAGTACCCAATGTACAGTGACATCTCAGTGTTAACACACTGCTCAGTACCCAATGTACAGTGACATCTCAGTGTCAACACTCTGCTCAGTACCCAATGTACAGTGACATCTCAGTGTTAACACCCTGCTCAGTACCCAATGTACAGTGACATCTCAGTGTCAACACTCTGCTCAGTACCCAATGTACAGTGACATCTCAGTGTTAACACTATGCTCAGTACCCAATGTACAGTGACATCTCAGTGTCAACACTCTGCTCAATACCCAATGTACAATGACATCTCAGTGTTAACAATCTGCTCAATACCCAATGTACAGTGACATCTCAGTGTCAACACTCTGCTCAGTACCCAATGTACAGTGACAACTCAGTGTTAACACTCTGCTCAGTACCCAATGTACAGTGACATCTCAGTGTTAACACTCTGCTCAGTACCCAATGTACAGTGACATCTCAGTTTCAACACTCTGCTCAGTACCCAATGTACAGTGACAAACCAGTGTTAACACTCTGCTCAGTACCCAATGTACAATGACATCTAAGTGTTAAAACTCTGCTCAGTACCCAATGTACAGTGACATCTCAGTGTTAACACTCTGCTTAGTACCCAATGTAGAATGACATCTAAGTGTTAACACTTTGCTCAGTACCCAATGTACAGTGACAGCTCAGTGTTAACACTCTGCTCAGTACCCAATGTACAGTGACATCTCAGTGTTAACACTCTGCTCAGTACCCAATGTACAGTGACATCTCAGTGTTAACACTCTGCTTAGTACCCAATGTAGAATGACATCTAAGTGTTAACACTTTGCTCAGTACCCAATGTACAGTGACATCTCAGTGTTAACTCTCTGCTCAGTACTCAATGTTCAGTGACATCTCAGTGTTAACACTCTGCTCAGCACCCAATGTACAGTGACATCTCAGTGTCAACACTCTGCTCAGTACCCAATGTACAGTGACAACTCAGTGTTAACACTGTGCTCAGTACCCAATGTACAATGGCATCTCAGTGTCAACACTCTGCTCAGTACCCAATGTACAATGACATCTCAGTGTTAACAATCTGCTCAATACCCAATGTACAGTGAAATCTCAGTGTCAACACTCTGCTCAGTACCCAATGTACAGTGACATCTCAGTGTTAACTCTCTGCTCAGTACTCAATGTTCATTGACATCTCAGTGTTAACACTCTGCTCAGCACCCAATGTACAGTGACATCTCAGTGTCAACACTCTGCTCAGTACCCAATGTACAGTGACATCTCAGTGTTAACAATCTGCTCAATACCCAATGTACAGTGACATCTCAGTGTCAACACTCTGCTCAGTACCCAATGTACAGTGACATCTCAGTGTTAACTCTCTGCTCAGTACTCAATGTTCAGTGACATCTCAGTGTTAACACTCTGCTTAGTACCCAATGTAGAATGACATCTAAGTGTTAACACTTTGCTCAGTACCCAATGTACAGTGACATCTCAGTGTTAACTCTCTGCTCAGTACTCAATGTTCAGTGACATCTCAGTGTTAACACTCTGCTCAGCACCCAATGTACAGTGACATCTCAGTGTCAACACTCTGCTCAGTACCCAATGTACAGTGACAACTCAGTGTTAACACTGTGCTCAGTACCCAATGTACAATGACATCTCAGTGTCAACACTCTGCTCAGTACCCAATGTACAATGACATCTCAGTGTTAACAATCTGCTCAATACCCAATGTACAGTGACATCTCAGTGTCAACACTCTGCTCAGTACCCAATGTACTGTGACATCTCAGTGTTAACACTTTGCTCAGTACCCAATGTACAGTGACATCTCAGTGTCAACACTCTGCTCAGTACCCAATGTAGAGTGACAACTCAGTTTTAACACTCTGCTCAGTATCCAATGTACAGTGACATCTCTGTGTTAACACTCTGCTCAGTACCCAATGTAGAGTGACATCTCAGTGTTAACACTCTCCTCAGTACCCAATGCACAGTGACATCTCAGTGTTAACACTCTGCTCAGTACCCAATGTACAGTGACAACTCAGTGTTAACAGTCTGCTCAGTACCCAATGTACAGTGACAACTCAGTGTTAACACTCTGCTCAGTACCCAATGTACAGTGACATCTCAGTGTCAACACTCTGCTCAGTACCCAATGTACAGTGACAACTCAGTGTCAACACCCTGCTCAGTACCCAATGTACAGTGACATCTCAGTGTCAACACTCTGCTCAGTACCCAATGTACAGTGACATCTCAGTGTCAACACTCTGCTCAGTACCCAATGTACAGTGACAACTCAGTGTTAACACTCTGCTCAGTACCCAATGTACAGTGACATCTCAGTGTCAACACTCTGCTCAGTACCCAATGTACAGTGACAACTCAGTGTTAACACTCTGCTCAGTACCCAATGTACAGTGACATCTCAGTGTCAACACTCTGCTCAGTACCCAATGTACAGTGACATCTCAGTGTTAACACTCTGCTCAGTACCCAATGTACAGTGACATCTCAGTGTTAACACACTGCTCAGTACCCAATGTACAGTGACATCTCAGTGTCAACACTCTGCTCAGTACCCAATGTACAGTGACATCTCAGTGTTAACACCCTGCTCAGTACCCAATGTACAGTGACATCTCAGTGTCAACACTCTGCTCAGTACCCAATGTACAGTGACAACTCAGTGTTAACACTATGCTCAGTACCCAATGTACAGTGACATCTCAGTGTCAACACTCTGCTCAATACCCAATGTACAATGACATCTCAGTGTTAACAATCTGCTCAATACCCAATATACAGTGACATCTCAGTGTCAACACTCTGCTCAGTACCCAATGTACAGTGACAACTCAGTGTTAACACTCTGCTCAGTACCCAATGTACAGTGACATCTCAGTGTTAACACTCTGCTCAGTACCCAATGTACAGTGACTTCTCAGTTTCAACACTCTGCTCAGTACCCAATGTACAGTGACAAACCAGTGTTAACACTCTGCTCAGTACCCAATGTACAATGACATCTAAGTGTTAACACTCTGCTCAGTACCCAATGTACAGTGACAACTAAGTGTTAACACTCTGTTCAGTATCCAATGTACAGTGACATCTCTGTGTTAACACTCTGCTCAGTACCCAATGTAGAGTGACATCTCAGTGTTAACACTCTGCTCAGTACCCAATGTACAGTGACATCTCAGTGTTAACACTCTGCTCAGTACCCAATGTACAATGACATCTCAGTGTCAACACTCTGCTCAGTACCCAATGTACAGTGACAACTAAGTGTTAACACTCTGCTCAGTACCCAATGTAGAGTGATATGTCAGTGGTAACACTCGGCTCAGTACCCAATGTACAGTGACATCTTAGTATTAACACTCTTCTCAGTACCCAATGTACAGTGACATCTCAGTGTTAACACTCTGCTCAGTACTAAATGTACAGTGACATCCCAGTGTTAACACTCTGCTCAATAACCCATGTACAATGACATGTCAGTATTAACACTCTGCTCAATAACCAATGTACAGTGACAACTCATTCTTAATACTCTGCTCCATACCCAATGTACAGTGACAACTTAGTATTAACTCTCTGCTCAGCATCCAATGTACAGTGACATCTCAGTGTTAACACTCTGCTCAGTACCCAATGTACAGTGACATCTCAGTGTTAACACTCTGCTTAGTACCCAATGTAGAATGACATCTAAGTGTTAACACTTTGCTCAGTACCCAATGTACAGTGACATCTCAGTGTTAACACTCTGCTCAGTACTCAATGTACAGTGACATCTCAGTGTTAACACTCTGCTCAGCACCCAATGTACAGTGACATCTCAGTGTCAACACTCTGCTCAGTACCCAATGTACAGTGGCAACTCAGTGTTAACACTGTGCTCATTACCCAATGTACAGTGACATCTCAGTGTCAACACTCTGCTCAGTACCCAATGTACAATGATATCTCAGTGTTAACAATCTGCTCAATACCCAATGTACAGTGACATCTCAGTGTCAACACTCTGCTCAGTACCCAATGTACAGTGACAACTCAGTGTTAACACTCTGCTCAGTACCCAATGTACTGTGACATCTCAGTGTTAACACTTTGCTCAGTACCCAATGTACAGTGACATCTCAGTGTTAACACCCTGCTCAGTACCCAATGTACAGTGACATCTCAGTGTCAACACTCTGCTCAGTACCCAATGTACAGTGACATCTCAGTGTTAACACTCTGCTCGGTACTCAATGTACAGTGAGATCTCAGTGTTAACACTCTGCTCAATAACCAATGTACAGTGACATCTCAGTGTTAATACTCTGCTTGAATTTATATCATGCTTTTGAAAGATGAAAATAGCAAACGCTATTTCATCGTCCCCAAATCATCTAAACATGAAAATATCGAACATTCAGAACAGTCAATTTTTTCCCATTGAAAAAATTCTCTGCTGCGAAACACATACACACAACACCCTAACCCTAAGGTCCGTCAGTATCGCACACTTACCTAACCCGCGTCCTAACCCTAACTCACTTAAACCGACCCTAACCCTAAAATCTGTCACTATCGCACACATGCCTAACCCATGCCCTAACCCTAACTCACTTTACCCACCTCTAACCCTAACGTACAACAGTTGCACACTTACTTGACCCCAAACCATAACTTTCCACCTCAGCGCTAAGAATAGCAAAGACACAGAAAAGGCCAACCGAATTCTTTCCCGAGGAAAGAATTCGCTGTTCTGCAGCTTCTCTATTCTTAGCGTTCCTTTAATAGTGCTCGATATAAGAACATTCGAAGTTTTAATATTTCGATGTTCTGATATAGACCCCTCTCCTCAGTACTCAATGTACAGTGACATCTCAATGTCACCATCTGCTCAGTAACTGATGTGCAGTGACATGTCAGTGTTAACACTCTGCTCAGTACCCAATGTACAGTGACATCTCAGAGTTAACACTCTGCTCAGTACCCAACATACAGTGAAATTTCAGATACAAAAAAAATGAAAATAAACTTAAAACTGCTAAAATAATTCTGACAGATGTTGGGGAAAGGCCTGCTTGGTTCCAATAAAGTAACTACTTCAATATGGTCTGAAATGACCACTGTTTTTCTTTACTTTACAGAGTATGATGGAATTGAATTACATTTTATTGGTGAAGTGTACAACTTTCTTGTGCTGTTAGACCATGAGTTACAAAACCAGCAGGATGTCACTCTTCTCCACTCAGCCAAATGTCTTCTGGTACTGCAGTAGGAGATATGTCTGTCTATTTGTGGGGTTAACCTTAATGTCCAGAAGCCCCCAGAGTAATGCATAGTCTTTTCTTTTTTTTTTATTAGAAACTTTAAATTTATTTAATCTGAAAGGAGACACTTACCCCAACATCTGCCAGACAGAAGAGCAAACTTCTCTTGCCATGTTAGCTGTCAAGTGACATTTGCAAAGTAGAGAATATGTTTTTAGCTTTATGGAGTTCACAATCCACATGGCATGAATGGAGTGAAACAAACAGTCTTGCTTCCAAGACCGTCATTAGTCTGCCGTACTGCACAAGTCTCAAATAGATGGATCATGTTTTGACTCGGAGGGCCTTCAGAGGGTTAGAAACCAAGAAGTGAGAAAGCTAGTACTATACTTTAAATGTAATTAACAGAAAATAACAAGCACTGATAATATTCTTGGTGTGATATGGTATCATTCTAAGTTTGCATTCAGAACATGCCAGAAATGACTGCATAGTTAAGGAAACCATTGGAACAAGATGTAGCATAGTACTGAAGTGAAAAGTACAAAATGGATGATGATTTTCTCTAAATGTGATAAAAGTATCCTCATTTAGGTGTTTTAATGTGAACAAGTTAGTTGCCTTATAAGTGAATGCAAGCCCAGAAGGAAACTGGTGCAATTGTATTGTAAGACGATGAATAAACATTTGCATTTATCTTGCAAGAAGATGAATATGTTGTCTATGAGTCACAGATACTTGATTATTATCAAATAGTGACAGTCCTATTAAACATATTATATTGCTGTGAAAAGTTTACACAAATATTTACAAAAACTGTTTCAGGCTATATTCAAGACTTTGTTTTAAAGAAGGCACCACCCAAATTTAAAGGATTAATGTTTTGTTTAAATAAATATGACATGACAGTGACTTATAAGTCAGGAAAATGCATGAAAATAACAAATGTAATTGACCATTTATAACAACGTGTGCATTAAAATGACCTGTTTGGCTGCAAGGTAATAGTTAACCAGGTGATGAAACAAATGCCTATGACATTAACAGTTATAAAAGAGCTTAAAAGTAGTGAAAATGACCCTGAAATGCAAACACTTTTAGAAGTTACAGTGAAAGCGAGGCCAGAAAAGATTACCTTCATCATTTTTAAGAGAGATTGGTTGCATAGCAAAGTTTTGTTGTTCAAAGCATATTAACTGATAATGCCAATCAGTTGGGGAGTAAAATACTGGCAAGAATATATGAGTCACACATGTGTGCAGTCAAGTGTAATGAAATAAATTATGATGTATTATTTTGGTCAAGACTGTCTGCATAGCTACAGAAGATCAGAATGTAGTTGTGTATAATGCCTGTTATAATAATAATCCAAGAGAAGCTATGATTTCTTATTCATGTTTGGTTTGACATTGTGATAAAAATTGAACAGATTGATCAGTATCAAGGCAGCAGAGTCATGAGCACATTGTTTTACTAAATGCACTAACATATAAACTATTCAAACAAATTCACTTCCCACATTCTAAAACATACTATTAGTCAGAAATCCTCACTACAACCCCTTCAAATGATGAAAATATCACCCAGGTATTTGTGATAAATGTCCCATTATGCAACAACCCCCCATTAATATTCAAAAATGTGCACGCTGATTAGCAGTGTGCATGTTGTAAATCTGAGTTATAGTAATGTAAAAAGGTCCGGTCGGCCAGACTTTTTCCATTACTATAACTCCTTTTTTTACAGCAATGGAGAACGTAAGATCTCTGTTGCTTCACACTGTTTTACGATGTTAAACGAGTTTAGCATAGCGAGACAGCTTTAAAAAAAGCAACGGGGATTCCCCATTGCTTTTTTAAAGCTGTCTCACTATGTTAAACTCCTTTAACATAGTGAGACAGTTTGTAAAAAGCAACAGAGATCTTGCTTTCTCAGTTGCTTTTGCCTACAGCTCTGATGTACTGCGTAGGCATATGCATGTGCAGTACATCAGAACTGCCGCAGAATACCAGACAGCTGTGGAAGGGCAGCAAGGAGGCATTATACAATGTCATTATTTAAGAAAAGTAATTCTTTTTTTATTATCTTGGTATTTGCCCTGGCTGCTGTCCGTTTCGCGGTCCCAGCATCTCTGACCTCGTACCCTGCTCTCCAATTTGCTGAACCTGCTCTACTCTCCAGAATCTACCCACCTGTTGAGGAAGGACCCCTTCCAAACACCAGCAGTCTCATCATACTGCCTTCTTTTCTCTGTCTCCTCACACCAAAGGAAGCAAGAAATACCCTGCTCTCCAATTTGCTGAACCTGCTCTACTCTCCAGAATCTACCCACCTGTTGAGGAAGGACCCCTTCCAAACACCTGCAGTCTCATCATACTGCCTTCTTTTCTCTGTCTCCTCACACCAAAGGAAGCAAGAAATACCCTGCTCTCCAATTTGCTGAACCTGCTCTACTCTCCAGAATCTACCCACCTGTTGAGGAAGGACCCTTCCAAACACCAGCAGTCTCATCATACTGCCTTCTTTTCTCTGTCTCCTCACACCAAAGGAAGCAAGAAATACCCTGCTCTCCAATTTGCTGAACCTGCTCTACTCTCCAGAATTTACCCACCTGTTGAGGAAGGACCCCTTCCAAACACCAGCAGTCTCATCATACTGCCTTCTTTTCTCTGTCTCCTCACACCAAAGGAAGCAAGAAATACCCTGCTCTCCAATTTGCTGAACCTGCTCTACTCTCCAGAATCTACCCACCTGTTGAGGAAGGACCCCTTCCAAACACCAGCAGTCTCATAATACTGCCTTCTTTTCTCTGTCTCCTCACACCAAAGGAAGCAAGAAATACCCTGCTCTCCAATTTGCTGAACCTGCTCTACTCTCCAGAATCTACCCACCTGTTGAGGAAGGACCCTTCCAAACACCAGCAGTCTCATCATACTGCCTTCTTTTCTCTGTCTCCTCACACCAAAGGAAGCAAGAAATACCCTGCTCTCCAATTTGCTGAACCTGCTCTACTCTCCAGAATCTACCCACCTGTTGAGGAAGGACCCTTCCAAACACCAGCAGTCTCATCATACTGCCTTCTTTTCTCTGTCTCCTCACACCAAAGGAAGCAAGAAATACCCTGCTCTCCAATTTGCTGAACCTGCTCTACTCTCCAGAATCTACCCACCTGTTGAGGAAGGACCCCTTCCAAACACCAGCAGTCTCATCATACTGCCTTCTTTTCTCTGTCTCCTCACACCAAAGGAAGCAAGAAATACCCTGCTCTCCAATTTGCTGAACCTGCTCTACTCTCCAGAATCTACCCACCTGTTGAGGAAGGACCCCTTCCAAACACCAGCAGTCTCATCATACTGCCTTCTTTTCTCTGTCTCCTCACACCAAAGGAAGCAAGAAATACCCTGCTCTCCAATTTGCTGAACCTGCTCTACTCTCCAGAATCTACCCACCTGTTGAGGAAGGACCCCTTCCAAACACCAGCAGTCTCATCATACTACCTTCTTTTCTCTGTCTCCTCACACCAAAGGAAGCAAGAAATACCCTGCTCTCCAATTTGCTGAACCTGCTCTACTCTCCAGAATCTACCCACCTGTTGAGGAAGGACCCTTCCAAACACCAGCAGTCTCATCATACTGCCTTCTTTTCTCTGTCTCCTCACACCAAAGGAAGCAAGAAATACCCTGCTCTCCAATTTGCTGAACCTGCTCTACTCTCCAGAATCTACCCACCTGTTGAGGAAGGACCCCTTCCAAACACCAGCAGTCTCATCATACTGCCTTCTTTTCTCTGTCTCCTCACACCAAAGGAAGCAAGAAATACCCTGCTCTCCAATTTGCTGAACCTGCTCTACTCTCCAGAATCTACCCACCTGTTGAGGAAGGACCCCTTCCAAACACCAGCAGTCTCATCATACTGCCTTCTTTTCTCTGTCTCCTCACACCAAAGGAAGCAAGAAAGTATGTGGTGTCCTGAAACCTATTAGTTAAGATCATAATTGTAATTACTGCTTCTGAGGTTATAGAGCATGCCCCCAACCTAAACAGCCAGCAGCCTTTACCCACTATCTATCCTTGAAAACTACCTACTATTCTTTTTTCACCTCCATCATTGTAACCCCCCTTCTTTTTACCTTTAGTATTTCCTTCCTTAGTCCTGGACCAACTAGCTCCCATATAAAATTGCCTTACATAGACTCCCTCTCAAATACTTCACCCTGGAGTTTTAAATGTCAACACCTACCTATCCTCCCACACTTCACTACCATTGAAGTACTTATCTCTGTACTTACCCTCACCCAACTTACCTTCAGTAGTCAGCGCTTGGCTGATTGTTTTTTCTTGGACTACTCCTTCACTTGTCTCTACCCGCTTCGTTTGCCCTGCGGGCTCACTCCGCTCCCCTACCCTACCCCCAAATCCCACCCACCCCCAGCACATCTAGATTTATAATAACCCCATATCACCTGACCACTCCACACAGCCAATCATCTTCACTCCTCTCACCTCCCATATCACCTGACCACTCCCAAAATCCAATTATCTTCTTTCCTCCCAAACACAACACCTATCCTTCTCTCATCCAATTAAAATTATCAACCAAACACAATGACACATACCATGCTCTCCTTTCTTATATGCCTGCTATGTACCCTCACTGCCCTAACCTACACAACATCCCCACACACATACATTTCATTACCCCAAACTTCCTACCATACAACACAACCCTTCACACCAACAAAAGACCACAAGAGCTTCCTCATATGCGAGTTTCTACTTGAAATTAACAAAATAGTACTCATACCCAACAAGTGCTGTTTAACATCTTTCACTAGAAAGATACCAAACAAACTTTACATAGATATGCTACAAGCAATCAGACGTCATATACTACTAAAGAAATACCTCCTTACCTCTGGTGACATTCACCCAATTCCAGGACCAATCAACATCATACCCCCAAATAAACACACAACAGACCTACTCATCATAAACC
Organism: Protopterus annectens; assembly: GCF_019279795.1. Lineage (NCBI taxonomy): Eukaryota > Metazoa > Chordata > Ceratodontiformes > Protopteridae > Protopterus > Protopterus annectens. The sequence continues at coordinate 1,839,839,677 of NC_056725.1, read as the reverse complement.
TTAACACTCGCAGTATATCTAACAAAATTACTCATGTACACGCATTCTTAACCCACTACTCCCCTGATATACTAACCATAACAGAGACCTGGCTAAATCCCAGCACTAAGAATGAAGAACTTCTCCCTCCAGGATATAACATCATGAGACTAGATAGAATAGGTAAGAAGGGAGGGGGAGTTACAATTATATACAAAAATACACTTACTATACAACCTCTGCCAACCCCACCACCAAAATTTGACAATGCTGAAATCTTAGGAATTATGCTACTACTTAACAATAAAAAAAGTATCAATATTCTCTGTACTTACATCCCTCCAGGCAATAACATTATTAAAATTGAAGAAATTCTACAATGGGCAAAAGACAACCTACCACAAGAGACTATTTTGTTAGGAGACCTAAACACTGATTGGCTAGCCTGCAACTCTAAAATCCCCACTTGCCACATCAACCTGTATGGATTCTCTCAACTTATTCTAGAACCTACAAGAATAGATAAGAAGTCCCAAAAGAAATCCATATTAGACTGGACATTAGTGAACTACCCAGAACAAAACTACCACACAGGTTGTCTACCAGACAGCCTCAGTGACCATCTCCCAACATTCCTCCTACGTAGACGTACTAACATACACAAACCTACTGTCTTTAGTCAAGTTAGAAATGATCGCAAGGTCAATCCTTTACATCTTAACACTGCATTAAATAACTGTAACTGGGAACCTCTACATATCCTGAACTTAGACCTAGCAGTTGACTACTTTAATAATACTTTCATTAAGGTCCTTGACCATATAGCACCCATAAGAACTATTAGAACTAAAGTCCACTCTGCTCCTTGGCTTTCGAACACCACTAGAGCCTTATTAAAATCTAGAGATAAGGCATGGAAAACCTGGAAGAAAAACAACACTAGTCGTTCTAGACAAAACTATCAACATCTTAGAAACCAGGCTAAACAGCAAACTAAGTTAAACAAACAAAACTACTACCTAAACATCCAAAACAAATACTCCAACAGCCCACAAAAATTCTGGCATGCAATTAACTCCCTACTAAAACCAGGAAAAAGGACCACACCCTCTCCCACCAACCTCCACAGATACAACTACGAAATAGCCTCAAAATTCAACCAACATTTTACAAAATCCATTAACTCATTATCCACTCAACTAGCCAAAAATAACTACACACCCATACCTACAGCACCTAACAACTCTGCTCCTCTTACCTTCTCACCTATCCCAACCTCTACAATAAAGAAACATCTCTTAAAACTTAAACCCACCACCCTCGCAGCAGATGGCCTACCAGCACATTTCCTAAAATGGCAGCCAACTCCATAGCCTACCCAGTCTCAATCCTTATCAACCGCTCTATACAGGAGTCATATATCCCTCATCTGTGGAAAGTCTCCTATATCATTCCCTTCATAAGGGAGGCACCTCCTATGATTTCTCAAATTATCGACCCATTGCTATTCTGTCACCTTTATCAAAGATACTAGAAAAATGCATACACTCACAAGTCATGCACTACCTAAACGTAAACAATATCCTCTCTCCCACACAACATGGCTTTCGCCCTCACCACAGTACAACCACTGCCCTACTCTCCTTCACAGACCTAGTTAACCAACACAGGAATAACAAAAGATTCGTATCAGCCATATTCCTTGACCTTTCCAAAGCTTTTGATATGGTCTCTCACTCCATACTAATAAATACCCTCACCTCCCTAGCCTTCACCCCAAACACTATTGCTTGGTTTAAAAGCTACCTATCAGAACGACAACAAGCTGTCCAGTGGCAAGGAGCTTTATCATCTCTGCTCCCAACCACCATTGGTGTACCCAAGGCTCCATACTAGGACCTCTTCTCTTCTCAATATTTACCAATAACCTATACAAAAGTAGCCTGCATGCCTCACTAATCCAGTATGCAGATGATTCCACCCTTATATACTCAGCTCCATCCCTGACCTCCCTACAGCACCTCACCCAAGAGTCCTTCACCTCAGTAGAAAGATGGATAACTAACATAAAACTTATCCTAAATCCTAATAAAACCAAACTACTACTTTTTACCCCAAACAAATCAAAAACAACTCCTGTCTTCTCCATCTCCTCCGCCAATGGTACTATCATCTCTCCCTCCCCTCACACCAAGCTCCTTGGCATTGAAATAGACAACAACCTCCACTTCAACATCCACATCTCTCAAACTATAAACAAGGTGCACAAAAAAATGGGTTCCTTATACAGGCAAAAGAACTTTCTAACTAATCAAGCTAAAGTCACCCTAGCTCAAACCCATCTCCTATCTACACTACTGTATGCAGCCCCAATTCTCACTTACATTAGGAAATCTGACCTAGACAAACTTGAGTCCTGTTATAACAGAATTGCCAAGTTTGCCAAAAACACCCCATTTAGAACCCATCACTGCATACCTCTCAGACAACTTCAATGGCTAGAACTGCCACAGTTGCTACTATATCACCAACTTGTTCTATCATATAACATCCTAAAACAACCCGATAAAATTCCTGCATTAAGGCATCTACTGACCCACCACACTCCAAATTGTCCACTCCGCTCAGCCAACAAGTCACTCCTCACTATTACCTCAGCAAATAATACAGTAGGAAAATCTCTCTTTTCACACACTATAGCCAAAACTTGGAATAATCTCCCCCCATCTGTGACTTCTGCAGCTAGCACCACTCTATTCAAAAACTCACTTAAGGCCCATCTCACAAGTTCTTGGCTCTGTCCATGTATCACATAGACCACAATCTATTACCTTTACATCCAACTTCTATCTGTCTTTTCATGCCCAATAAATATATTTCCTCAAAATATTTTACATGAAAAACATGTACCTATTAAAATCTGACAGTGCTCTTTGCTAACTATATATATATACGTAAATTGCTTTTCTATATTATTGCAAATGTCTACTCTTTTTCACTTCCGTCTAGAAATTTCTTGTTCAATAGATAATATTGCCTACATATTGTATTAGATGCTTATTTTCTGTAATGTGTCATCCTAATGTAACTGGAGCTTTTCTCCCCGGGCCTCCGCTGTAAATGGACCTTGTCCAGTCGGACCTTCCCGGTAAACAAAATTAAAATAAAAATAAAAAATAAATAAAATAAATAAATAAAATAAATAATGTCATTGTATAATAGCTATAACCCACTTCTGGGTGTGGGTAATGCTAGATTTACCCACGGTTGGCTTTGTTTGGCCACTCGGGCTTTGCCCTCGTGACCAAACCACACCAACCGTGGATAAATCCAGCATTACCCACACCCAGGCGTGGGTTATTGCTATAATATATTACAGACTCTGAGGTGAATACTAATTGTTTTTCCTAATAGAACAATGCCAAATTAGAATAAATAGGAGTGCATTACAAGTTTCATAATGTTAGGGTAATATTTACCTTCAGATATAAGAAAATTATTTTTCATAGCCAATTCCGTGGTGTCTCTATCTGTGTTGGTGAATTTCAAGAAGTCGTTACAAACATACATAAGGACTTAATTAATTTGTTTAACCATTTCAGACTCAATCTAATGAGCCTCTTAATGAAACAGAATGAAAAACAACTTAAATTCCATCAGTTTGGAATTGACAAAAAGTAACAAATCTATTATGGAGCATTTATTATTTAGTTCCTATAAAGAACAGTTTATCAATGTTTTCAAAAAGGTGGGCAATAATGCAAAAAATGTCATTTTAAAAGAACAAAAAAATTGATTAGGGACAAACTGGAATATGAAGAAGGAGTGGTCTATCCCCTTCCCAAACTTTCTAGCAATAAGATGGAAGAGGACCATCACAAGAATGGTCCAATCACTTCAAGAAATGTCAAAAAGTCAGTTACATTTAATGATGGTGACTCAGAACAGGATGTTATAAATCTCCATTGATGGTCCTGGAGGCTTAACAGTGGTAAAATCACTGGTGCAGAGTTTTAGGACAATGGTAGGTTTTCACCTTATGGGCACTGTTTGAGTTTTCCAAATCAGATAAAAAGGGGAAGAGGAAAAGACCAAGGAAGTCCATCACAGAATAAATAACCTTAGGTGGATATACAGCAGGTACTGTTGACATCACTGTTAAAAATAACTTTAAAATCTATAATTATGCAGGAATTTTGGTCACTGACCTCTTCTATCAGTTGCTTGAGAAAGGTTATACATCATCCCCTCACTTAATTTTAACTTACTTAATAATCTTATTGTGTTAAAATAGTATGCACATCAACTAAATTTGAATTTGGTTATCAATAGCCACAATTATTTTGAAAGAAATGAAGCAGCGAATGCGGGGTTGAAGATAAAAAGTATGCTCAATCCCCCTCTGAATCGAGTTTGTCAGTTGTTTGAAAAGCAGTGTGAGACATAAATTTGCACAAGGAACTTAACAGTAGAAAAAGGTTCTATAATCTCCCTCAGAAAGATTAGTTATTAAATGATCTGCTGTGGGACAAAAGTTTGTGAATAATTAAACCAGGAAAGGATAGGGGTATTGCTTTGATGCTTACACATGGTTATGTAGGGAGAATACTGGAATTATTGAAAGATCATTACGCTTACAATAATGTCTCTTTAAATGAGATTTATGTACCATATAGTAAAAATGTGTTATGGTTTGATGAACTGCTACTTACAGAATATAGTGACAAAACAGGTTTGAATATATGAAGGTCATTAGACCAAGAATGCCAAATATTTTCAACATTCCAAAAATATGTGACTATGAGGTTAACCCCACTTTGACAATAATAGCAGCAGCTCAAAAACTGTGTATTTTAAAATAAAAAGCCACTTATAGATTCACCCACATTCTCAAATATTTGTGGTATTTTTAAATTGTCTCAGGAGTGTTTCTTTTTCTAAAAATGCTCTGTTGGTCACTACAGACATTAGATATTATATTTTCAGAAATGCCACATGATACAGGATTGAGTTGGTATAAGCATGTTCTCAGTGAATTCATTAAATTCACTTACAGAGATTTGAATCTGGTGGAAGAAGCCATACAACTGGTTTTGAAAAATAAATTTAATAATTAAATAAAGTGATGGGGCAGCATGCACCCCTATTTATACTATATGTTGGTATTATTATATTGGAAAAACACTTCGTTTTTTTCTCTGAATTTATAAAATATTGGGACTCCTATTTCTTATACCTGGATAATTTTTTTTATCATTTGGAGGGGCTCAACTGATCAATTAATGAACTTAATAGACTGGGCTTCATTAATAACAATACTAGCTTTTTGTAAGATTTACTAACAAGGTTTCCTCAGATATCATTGTTTACTTAAATGTGTCAGTTTTAAAAAAAATGACTAAAGAAGTTTTACATCAAGACTTTGAAAATGAACCTTTTTAAAATTTGTATCTGTTGTTTCTGAGTTGTCACCCCTATAAATAAAAGATCAGTATTGTAAAGGGACACATGCTATGTATGTCTAGATTAATATTTGAGGACAGGATCTTTATAAGGGAGATAGAAACCCTGGTAAAATTATTTAAAGAAAGGGGTATCTTGAATATATTTTAAACAATAAAAATGAGAGATACTAAAAAGAAGGGACATAAACTATATGCTGATCCTGAAGGCTGGTTACTCATGCACAGGAAATATAACATCTAATGAAGGAAGGTTAAATAAGCTTTTGTCCCAACATACTCTAGTGGAAATCTGAAAGTCAAGGATGTGATCAGAAAAAAATGAATTATTTTGACACATTTAGAATAAATTAGAGTGTTTGTGGGCACAAAGCCTAGTTTTATTTAAAGGAAGTTTTTAAGCATAAACGCTTTTTGAAAAGAAAAGTGTATAATAAACCCATTATTAACCACATCATGATGTAGGAATTATGAACAATGTGGGCTTATCAATACTTTGTATGATGATGTAAATGTCAAAACTGCTATTAAGATTACAGTTAAGGCAAATGCCAACTGACGGAGTAAAGCAATACATTATATAGCAGTTTGTTCAAGCTGCAAGGCATATGATGTTGAAAAAATTGAATGTACCCTTTTTGAGAGAATTTATTAACGCAGCTATTGTATAAAAAAGGGCCAGACAAATAATACCCTTAATAAAAATTCAATGAGATGTATCAATTTTTCAAAATTTGTATTCATGTGATAGGCAAAAGTGGATACAGGGCCATAGAGGGGTATTGGGAAATGTATTTGGAGTGCCGTGAATTATGGTGGCAGCTGACACCGGAAGCATATGCTCCTTCAGGTTTAAATCACTCTGGCTGATTGCCATTTCATTTATTCTGATTAAGTCTTTGGGTGAGGTGAAGATGAAAGGGCTAAATACATTTCAAATAGATAATGCAAAGGATACAGTTATTTTTTACAACCGTATGGATATAAAAATATAAAAGTATCAAAGTGATGCAAAATTTAAATATATACTAATATTTTTAGATTCATTTTAATACTTTCAGACATCAGAGAGGTACATGATATTGAGGGTATGGGATGAAATGAAACAATGACAGAAAAAAAAAACATTGTCACTGCCAATGTGCGATTCATTACACTGGAATTATTGTCAGCTGTTCACTAGTAGTTATGGACATGTGATATTTCCAAATGGACATTAGTATTTCAAAAAAACAAATGATTTAACACCATTACATGGTAGCTGGTGCAGAGAATTAAGGCTATGAGCTATTAACAAACCCCTTGCTCTGGTACAGATTTGCTTCCATCAGCCATAATTTGTGTATTGTATGACCTTGAGCAAGCCACTTAATGAGACCCTGCTTTGAGGCAATTGGGAATTTGGGCTAGACTCCTTAATGGTCTCCTGGACTGTATGCTAAGAAACTACAGTGGAAGACTGCAACGAAGATCATTAGATGTGGCAAAAGAAGAATTGAAATGAAGTCCCTAGGCAGGTGAATATGGAGAGAGCACCAGGATTGGATGAAATTACTTACAAAGCAAACAAAACTTTAGGAGATTGTTGAAACATATTTGTGAAAAGTACTGAATGAATGGAAGGTAGAAAGTTTTTTTTTTTTAATTAGAGAAGTGTGTGAAGGAGTAATACAATTTCCATGGAAAATGGAGATAAAATGATATTTAAAACGGGAGGCCCAAAATTTTGAGCAAAGAATAAAGTAAGGATTGAGGTGATATAGTTAAGACTGAGGTATTAATTACTCTAGGAATGACTTTTTATTGTTAGGAATAAGGAATAAGAGGGAGATAAAAATCTGGAGAAAGTAAATGAAAAAATGAAATGCAAGTTACTAAGTAATTTTAGATTATCTATCAAATAGGATTTTACCTACATAATTTTATAATTTTGGTTAAGTTAGAGTATTTGGGCTAAGTCTATCTTGCCAAATAATGGCAGAAAGTATTGTTTTGTTACTTACTGTTAGTATAATGTGGGCTTCAAAGTTGAATCGAGTAAACAGTAGTACTTTTTATATTTAGAAGGAGGCAATAAAGAATTATGGTTAATTAATCCAATAGTTCATGTGGCAGTTTTACATTTATGATTGATTCTAAAGTGTAGAAGACACAAGGGAAAGGGTATAACAGCAAAAAATGCTAGTGCTGAATTCTGGAGAAACATACTTAAGACCAATAAATATAGAAATTAAAGAAATGAAGGAATATGAAAATACTTTATATGAAGGTAAGCCATAATGGTAAAAGAAAGATAATGACATGAAGGTATAAGCCATTTTATTAGGGTCTATATTAGATGACCAAATGTTCCGATATTCGAATCATAGATGGTCAAAATCACGTGATCGAATGTCGGAAAGGTCGAAGGTGAAAGTCAATGGCATTTCCCACGCAGAATGGGAAATTTTTCTTTTCTGCACTGAAGTCCGTTCTCGGAGTTGGTATATTTAAGTAGGGGTGTGGGGAGTGCAGGAGGGCTTGCCCCCTACTCAGAGCATTAAGGTAAGTTTTTTTTTTATTATATAGTCGATGTTTCGAACTTCCCTCATATGAGTTCGCTCATGTGAGGTTCGAAGTTTTGAAACTTCGACTATATAATATAGAACCTTTTATTATCTGAGCCCATGGGAAAACTTATGTGAAGCTTTTATTAGGGTGATCAACTTAAGGAAAATAATGCATATATGCGTACATATATCCATATATGTTTACATTTCAAATTTCTGTAAATATCACAGGGTAGAACAGTATTTCAGGTGTCCAATCACCACAGAAGTCAGGAATTAATTCTTAGATACACAGGTTACTCAGTACATGAGGAAATTAATTTTTTTTCTGGAAATATTATGCATATATGTTATATATTAATATCTACATTAATAATTTGGACCAGAGCGTTTTTATATGGTACTTCTTGATACCAAATGAAAGAATACATAATGCTGAAAAACTTTGCGCTGATATTTGGTGTCCAACTAGCAGTCATTTCTTCATAGTCTGGTTCCTTGGTCTGTGATGAGATTGCAGTAGTGGCAATATTTTAAATTCTGCCCCAGGATTTATTGTTTGGTATTTTTTATAACTGTATATACCTGCTTAAAGTACTAGTATGGTGCCTTAGTCTGTGGTGGAACTGAACTAGTTCCAGTTGTGAATTCTACTCCAGAATTTGTTCTTCAGTACTTTTTATAGCTGTACATACCTGCTTAAAGTTGCATTCCTGTGCCTTTCTGTTTACTTTGCAACTGTTTTTTTTCCCTTTTGTTTGAGTCTGCCGCAACCCCCAAGACATTAAGCTAAAAGTTTCTGAAATTATAACCACAGGGTTAGCATTCCAGTTGGAATTTTTCCCAACTTTCCCACACTACTCTTGTAGTTTTTAAAAACTGTGTCTCTGGCTTCCACTTCTTATGATAATCTGACTTCCAAAGTCCCTCCCTCCCTCCCTCCCTCCTCACTTTAATTACTATTGTTTGTTGTTTAACCTATTCGAGCACTTTCCTACCCACTTTTTTCCATAGATCCATAACACTAAATGCTAATCCAGCAAGACAGTATTGCACTTGAATAAACCTCCCTTTCTATAAATCGTTTCATGCTCATTTCCCCAGATCTGTCATCTGCTTGGCAAACTCACCACCCTCTGAGGGAGTCCTGAGTTAACCCTTTTCCATTGGCAGATAAAAGGTTTATTTTATTGTTTTGCACTTCAGTTAACTGTTTTTGAACATCACTGATTTATTTTTGCTTTATCTGTTGATTTACCTTTTAAATCATTCTCAGGGTTCCTAATACTTGAAATTGCCTTCTCAGGGTAGTTTGTTTAAGTTATTTTGTTGTAGTATTACTCTCACAAGCAATCATTCTTGGTGTTTTTATATCACAAGGTTACCAAAGCCCTTTACAGACACAAATACCCAGAAAGTAAAATTTATCTAGAACTGAAACCTGTAATTTAGTGTGGCTGAAGCAAAGCCATTGCACAGAGACAAGTTTAGAGCAGCTAGCCTGCACATTAAACAGTAGTACTATCAAATCTTAACAAAATGTAACCTATTTTAGTGCCAAACCTCAGAAGCCAGCCAAGGAGACCTCTGTATAAACCAGTCCACAACCTACAGTAGCCAACCCAAATACTACCACAGACAACATGAATATGCAATTTCCAAATGTCTCTATAGCCAGCTTGGTAGACCTGGGCATCCTAAGACAAATGTAACAGTTGTCTCATGTTCACATACAACCATTTAATCCTTAAAGAGAAAAACAGGATGAGGGAGATGCACATACACAGTTTTACTGGAGGCAAAAACCTTGCATACAAGCAAGGTTGCACACACTACATCTACCACACAGTGGCCACCACACACACATAGATCAACTTATGCTGAGAAAATAGAGAGCAATCTTTGTAAACCTCAGAGACCTCCCCAGCCTATAAACAGCAGTTCCTATCCTCAGCAATCTTTAAAGCACTCACCAAAAGCAACACCAAATGGGCCTATATTATAACATCAAAGTCTTAAAACTTCAAATGTTATAATATCGACCCCTATTCGGTGAACACATGAAATAGCGAAGCTGCACAACACCGAATACTTTCGTAGGGAAAGTATTTTGTGGGCCATTTCTGCAGCTTTGCTATTTCCTCGACTGTGGAGCGAAGGTTACGGACCTGGTTAAGATAAGTGTGCGAACAAAGGTGAGTGTGCGACAGGGACCTTAGGGTTAGGGAGTGGGTAAGGTAAGTGTGCAATAGGGACTTTAGGATTAGGAAGTGGGTAAGGTGAGTGTGTGATAGGGAACTTAGTGTTAGGAAGTGGGTAAGGTGAGTGTGTGATGGGGACTTTAGGGTTAGGGAGCGGGTAAGGTGAGTGTGCGATAGTTAGGGACCTTAGGGTTAGGGAGCGTTAGTTAGGGACCTTAGGGTTAGGGTTGGGTTAAGATAAGTGGATAGCTAGTAGTGTATACATGGTTTAGTGTAGGGTTCTGTGAAGTGTGTATGTGTGGATTATGTATTTTAGTGTGCTTGTGCTGTGTGTGTGTATTCTCGGAACAGCGATTTTTTTCCCTTGGAAAAAATTCGCTGTTCTGAGCGTTCAACTATATCACATTTCGAGATTCCAAAGTTGAGCTTATGGTGTTCGACATTTTGGAATTTCGATAATGTGATATAGATCCACACCAAACACCACACATACACCTACACCCAGTGGAGCCCCAAGAACAAAGCCCATAATGCAAGCAAAATAACAGCCTTCCACACCTGGTTAAAAATAAATAATCCTGACATCCTTGCCCTAACAGAGACCTGGATAAAACCAAGAATAAAAGATACCAAAATCCTACCCCCAGGCTATAGCACTATAAGAGTAGACAGAGTGCACAAAAATCTGGAGGTATTGCCATAGTCTTCCCAAACACCCTAACAGTTTCCCCATATGCTAAACCCACACCTAAATTTGATTCTGCAAAAATCCTCATCACATTCCTAAAAGTAAATTCAGCCAAAAGCATCTGTATAGTAATTCTTTACATTGCTCCTGGTAAAAATATTCCTATTCAGAAAAACATAATTTCCTGGATTTCCAAAACAATACAAAATGAAACTATTATACTAGGAGACATCAACATTGACTGGCAGACCCTACTGCTACATATATAACTCAACAAAATCGTTAAACCTCTGTGGCATTACTCAAATAATTAATACTCCAGATATAGCAACATAATACCCAACATTCCATCCTAGATTGGATACTAGTCTCTAACCCTACCAACTACCCTTCCTCAAGTATATTTCCTGACTCCCTAAGTGGCCACCTACCACCCTTTGCACACCTGACCATCATCTAATTCAAATTTAAAACCATTTGCAATCTGCAAAAATTCAACAAAGACATATTTGTTGACTCTCAAAAAGTTACTGACTGGTCCATCTTGAAAATACTAGCCCTTAATGAAGCAGTTGAACACTTACAAGACTTTCCTGAACATTCTCAATTCATTAGCCTCTCTGTGAACAAAAAGAATAAAAAATAACCATGGCTCAATAATTCATGCAAAACCTTAATGAAACACAGAGATAAAACTTGGACAGCCTGCCTAGGGAATAAAAATGACACTATTCTACAGTTATATAAACAACTCTACAATCAGGCTAAAAGACAAATTTCCCATGACAAAAAAATCATACTACACCCACATTCAAGATAACCATAAAAACAACCTCAAGTAATTCTGGTCTTCCAATATCAGCACACTACTCAACCCTAGAAGTAAAAGCAATCCCAACCCATGCCCAGGCATACAACATCAAGAAATAGCATCTGAATTCAACATTTAACTTCACAGAATCCATAGCCAAACTAACTGCAAACCTTACTAGCAACTCACAACAAACTACCCCCAATAAACTCTCCAGTTCACTCACACTTAATAAACCCCACACTAATGCCCTAACATCCTACCCTCCCCTTCTTAACTTTCAGCCCAGTTCCATATCTTTAATAAAAAAAGAAAACTACTAGAACAACTAAAGCCCTGCTCAGCTTCTGCAGACAGCCTCCCCAACAATAGCTACAGTTAGCTGCAGATGAAATTGCATTCCCAGTTAGCAACATGATTAATAGATCAATAGCTGAAGCCTATGTCCTTCCCAAAATGGAAAATGTCACATGTCATCCTCAGTCATAAAGGAGGTAACCCTTCTGAATTCACAAATTACTGTCCCATTGCAGTCTTGTCTCCCCTCTCTAAAATTCTGGAAAAATGCATACACCTCCAAATTCTTCACCATATCACACAAAATAATGTATTCACTCAAACCCAACATAATTTTAGACTGCTCCCAGCACCTCAATAGCCCTGCTATCCTTATGGACTTTGTCAACAAAGCATGTTATTCTGGCAAACTACCATCTGCACTATTTCTTGACCTAACTAAGTCATTTGGCATGGTCTCTCATTCCAAACTCCTGATACAGCTATCCTGTAGAGGGCGATCCTCCCTCTCACTTCAGTAGTTCTCTAACTACCTATCTAATAGACAGCAGGCCATGACATGGCAAGAATCTATCTTGTCTTACCTTCCCATGACCACAGGTGTACCACAAGGTTTCATCCTTGGACAACTACTATTTAATATATTATTAACAACCTGCACACAGCAACCTATAAAGGCTCTCTAATTCAATATGCTGATGACTCTACAATCACCTGCAAATCAGACACCCTAACTCACTTAAAACATATAACACAAAACGCTTTCACATCCATAGAAACCTGGCTCACCAAGACTCAACTCCTTCTGAAACCTAAAAAAGTAAACTCCTCATCTTCAACCACAAACCACACATCCCCAATAAAACAAATGTTATGATCTTTTCCACAAACAACATGGAAATTGAATTGGTCCAACACATCAAGTAACTTGGAGTTATAATTGATGATAAACTCAAATTTGACCTCCATGTACAAAATAGCATAAAAACACCAACAATTATACATCCCATACAGGAACAAACATTTCCTCACCCCTTCCACTTAAAATACCCTGGACAAAACCTTCCTGTTGCCCTGACTATTATATGGGGGCCCAATTCTTATAAGCTTACATATTTCCTTAAAAAAAAAAAAACTTGAAAGTTGCTATAAAAAATAGCCAAATTTGGCACAAACTAATCCCACTGGCTCATCATTGTACAGCCTTATATACTCTGTGCTGGCTTGAACTCCCTCTCCAGCTCCAGTACATGCAACTTACTACTCTACACCATATCATACACAACCCCTTCACCTGCCCTGCCTTCAGCCCAGTAATTGACACCTATACCTCAAGCAGATAGCTAAGATCTACAGATAAATATCTCCTCACCATAGACAAACCCAACAAACCCCCAGGTCTAAGCCTCTATTCCCACTCTGTTGCAAAATCATGCAACTCCCTTCCTTTAGCCATTAAACTGTTCCTAACTTCAACGCCTTCAAATGCTCCTTAAAAGAATACTTAACCAAAACATGGATATGCTCCTGTAACAATCCCGGATAAGGCACTTATCTTTGCCTGCCTTCCTCTTCATCCTCTTCCTCCTCTCCTCTCACCTTCCCTCCCCTATACCTACTCTCTTACTCACCCCATCACTACTACATCACCTAGTCACCTTTCACTCTCACTGATACTTCTCTTCCTTACTTCCTCGCCTGTTCCCTGACCATGACTACCTACACTATTCTAATCTTATCTTTTCCTGATATCTTACAGCCGACTACTCTGCATATCTTATACTTTGCCCTTCTGCACATTTTATTTGCTTTTGTCTTTACAACAACCATCCATGTCAGAAACAAACTGAACAACTCTGTGCTAGGTATGTATCTCCATGCAATGTAAGTCATCTTTTACTCCTGTGACTATATATCAACACTGTGTAGATGTGAAGATTTTTGTTTTAAACATCTAAAAATCTGTCTGAGTTTCTTCTACTCCTATGAATATGTGTCAACCATGTGTAAATGTGAATGAAATTTTTTTTTTCTAACATCTGTTTACTTTACAACTTAAATACTTGTATCTGGAGCTTTTCTCCCTTGGCCTCTGCGAAAATGTGTACTTTATGTCTCATATATAAGGGGTGGAGCTTTAGGACTCCAACTGGGTAAGAATGAGCTAATTTGGCAAATTTGCCTACATGCAATGGCCAGGATTAAATGAACAAAGTTCTATTGTTTGCTTATTGAAATTAAGTGCATTGAAAAAATAAAACAAGTACCTAAGGGTTGTTTAATTGCAACAAAATATACATATGTATTTTGGAGTTAATGTATTTTCTTATTTTAAAGGCCTTGTTATTTCATACAACCTATTTTGACCTGAAAGACTTTTTAAAAGATTTAATAACCTGTTTTTATTACAAAGGGGTGGAAATAGAAAGTATACTTATAACAGAAGGGTTTTTGATTGATGTATAAAACGGTTTTATAGTGACGATAAGTGACGACTTTGCTTTAATATGGGTAAGAAGATGGTAGGGGTGTGTCAGCAGTACCCGATGGATGGTTTTTAAAGGGGTTCTAAACTTTCCATGATCTTGTACTGTTATCTGAAGACATCTATATTGAATGGACCAAAGCACATACTTCCCTGAACTATATGAAGAGAGACAATGTTAATATCTCTGAATATGTGTCCCAGGGTATCTAGGTATGTGCCTTGCATTGAGCAGCATTCTACTTTTACCAAGGATGGCACTACAGTATGAACAAAAGATGATTTAGCTTCGTTTCTCATGTCTTTTCAGGGGATTGAATATTTTTCAACATCGGAGGGCACAGTTAACAAAAGCAAAGGATGGTCTACAACTGTCTTTTCTAGGCTTCTATATATTGATTAAAACTTTAGGCACCTCTTAGACCATTTTTATGCAGTGCCAAATTGACAAACCCTCTGACATAGCAAATAAATTAAAAAGAAACCTAAAGTTGTCACTGCTCAATGCTAGGAGCCTAAACAAGAAACTCAACACCCAAGACTCTCTCCTCTCTCTGGAGATTACAGACATCTGTACCATTACAGAGACATGGTTTCAATCCACAGAAAGGACTTTGGCAGTGCAAGGCTTCAGTGCCTTCCACACATTTAGGACATCAGTGCACACACAGGGACAAAAGGCAGTGGAGTCTCAATCTACATTAGAAACAAGCATAACTCAAGGTTGGTTGAACAGGACGATGCCCTGCAAGTTATCCATGTGCAAATCACCATTGAAAAATTCTAATACCACATCATAAAAAGTTTTTGGTCACTCCCCATGTCCCTGAAATACCATAGCTCTTATCTAGACCTACTGGAGAAATGCACAATTAAACCAAATACCCTATTCATGGGATATTTTAACTACCCACTCTATAGACTGGGATACCCACACTGCCTTGTACTCACAGGCACAATGATTCCTGGATATTATTAACACAAATACCTTTGACCAGATAGTGAGCATAATCACCAGGGGTTCAAACATACTAGACCTGGCACTCACCAGTGTGGTAAAGCACCAACCCCCTCCCCCACCAGTGTCATGTCTTCAGTGGTGAGGCCTGACCACAAAGCTGTCTGTTTTGAAATAAAAATCAACTTTGTAACCCTAGCAAACCTTTTAACAGTTAGGAACTATTACAAGGCTGACTACATCTTATTAAGCAATAGTTTGTCCAAATTCAGTGCCCCTCCCAACCCCAAGTTCACAGCAACCTATGCGGAATTGTTCCTAGAGACCTAGTACAACCATGTAAATGGCTGCATAGACATTGCTGTACCAACTAGAAGTAACCCCAAAACAAACTCTAAAAATGAAACACACTGGTGGAACCCTAACTAAGGTAAACAGGGTATATAACTAAAGTTAAAAAGTCATGGCTAAAAATCAGGAAGAGCAACTCTCGATATGATATGAACTCTCTAAACTAAATTGGAAACTAAGAGGACTAATTAAGGCCAACAAGGCCAATTACAAGGTCAAGATAGCCATACCTGCTAAAGACAACCCCAAGGCCTTCAACAGTTATGTCCAAATCCTCAAAGGCAGCACATATCTGTGTGCCACACTGATGGTCAATGGTTCCAACTTTACTGACCTGGTTATCATAGTGAATTTGCTGACTAACAAATTCAACTCAAACTTCTCCCCCACTCCATCCTGCCTCCCTCCATGAAACACTTACATGCATAACCTGCCCCCAAATTATTAACAGGGAGCAGGTCCTGATGGTGCTAGCTAAGGCAAAAAACGCAGCCTGAGATGCCTCCTAAATAGTTTGAAACATGTCCTGTCAGAACCAGTTGAATCATTTTTCAACTATTGCCTTAAAACAGGCTTTGTACCGCAGAAATACAGGACTTTAATGGTTATTCCACCTTGCAAGGATGAACAATCAACCAGTCTCAGAACTAAACATCTATTAGTTTCATTAGTCTAATATGCAAAGCCATGGAATGAATTATCATGGAAATGATCAAAAAAGACATAGGAAACTTCACACAATGTATCCAAGCAAGTTTGGTTTTGTCAAGGGAAGGTCATGCCTACTAAGCTGGTAGGTCACCAAGGCAATGGGTGAGGGGAAAACAGTACATTCTGCCTACCTGGACCTGAATAAGGCATTCGATGCAATACCTCGCTCAGGTATAGTTGACAAGCACACTGAAATGGGCATAAACACCTACATAACTAACTGGATTGCCAACTGGCTCACAAACAGGACCCAGGAAGTCAGGATGGGTGAGACCACCTCCATTAATAGACCAGTCACCAGCTGGGCACCTCAGGGCTCCATGCTGGGACCACTCCTATTTGACATCTACTTCTTAGCAGTAAGAGCTAATGTCAAGGGCCTTTGCACAATTGACTGCAAATTGTGAGCTACCATAATTTCCCCCTATGGCACAAACATCTTACAAGAGGGTCTAACACAAGCAGATGACTGGTACCAAAGTCACAGACTAAAACTCATTGCAAGAAATGCATTATAGTGCCCTCTGGGAAAACTGCCACCCAGGCTAATTACTGCATAGATAAAATACCCCTAGCAGTTGACTGGCAGTCAGGAATCTAACAGAATATTTATACTGTAATTTGGTGTTTGACCAACATATGGCCAAGGTAGTAAGAAAATCATTCTATGTTGCCCAACTTATAATTAAGGGCATGGCGTCCAGGTCCAAGGAAGTCATAGTACCACTCTATTCAGCCCTTATCAGAACCATCATTAAGTATAATTAACCCTTTTGCATGTACCCAACCATACATATGCAGCAGTTGGAATGCCCACAAGGGTTCCTTACCAGGAGAAAACAGGATATAAACATATTGTCCTATATGTATCACCTTAAAACCCTATCTCTTTACTCAGTGTCCTTAAGGTTACTGAGAAGTGATTTATGCCTGGCGTACAAGGCATCCTTGGATTCAAATCTGATGGATTTTTTGCAGATCCATAAATGAACAGCACCAGAACCACTAGATCCAAGGATTTAAATTTTGCCAGTGACATAAATAAGACACATTGGAGAGACAGATATGTGTCTTAGAGGATCTCCATGCTCTAGAAGAGGCTGCCCATGCGGAGAAGCAGAGTCCATCCCTAACTCTATTGTAACCCTGACCAATGGATCGGAAATTGGAAATTTAGCCTGAGTCTGACTCCCATGTCTATGATACACAGAGGCAGACACTAATGCCAAACTAACATAACCCACCAACATAGCCTCTAGAAATTTCCTAACTAATGTATCCCCTCTAGTAAATGTCCTGATACATAGGAACACAATTGGGTTGGGGTCACACGGCTCAGCTTATAAAGGCCCTGGTAGTTGTTAGCCTAGTCTGTACATATGAACCTGTGAATCTTTGCAGATATTTGCATTTATTTGCCATTAAATATGAAAAAATACATACCATTCATGGTTATGTAAATATCTCAAAATGGAGTGACACCTATAAAATGCCTGTGAACAAAAGTCACACTGATAGCCATGATCTATCTATTATATTTATAGCAATATTAATGTTTGTTTAGATAATTATAATAATTAATTTGACATATTATCAAATTAATTGTTTAATATAAATTTACCGTTAGGTGTGATTGACATATTGCTATTACTGCTGTAACATAAGCGTCTGCTGATTAACTTCTGGATTCTATTTTTTTTTCTAACTCCTATAGTTACTTTTAAATTTTGTTTTGTGGTGGTGCAAAAAACTTTGTATTTGGAAGTGAGTATATTAGTTTTCTTTCCCTCTACCTGTGTTTTCTGGGCGAAAGTTTTGTTCTGTTAACAGACACTATGAAGCAACTGAATGTTTTTATTGGTTATTTAAATCTGACCACTGCATTTTTAAAGTCTACATCTTCATTTTCAAATGAAAGTATAAATTATTTGGATGTTTTAGTGATAAAAAATCAAACTAATAGCTCCTTTAAGTCATTATTGTACAGGAAGCTCACATACTAAAATGGATTTTTGCATTATAGTAATAAGCTCCTTTTTTAATTCTTTTTCAGAAAAATAATTTTGTAAAGCAACAGAGGGTCAGAGTTTCTAGGATTATCTCAGATGATGTGGATTTTTAGTGGAAATGGAGATGTTAACTAAATATGATTAATGATTTTGCAAAAGGTTAAAAATGGAAGGAAGGATAGGCTTCTGTTATTTTAAAACAAATAAGGTATAGAGATGAAAAACTTAAAATGGAAAAAACTATGATAATTTTATAATGTGCAAGGATTTTAAATCATACAGTAGACAGTGGGGCTATTAAACAAGTTATCAGTACATATTGGAAAATTGTTAGTACTAGGGGTATTCACATGGATGTGATTGATGTCCCCCGCTTATTATATAAAAAGACATCAGATCTTGAGAATATTTTTGATAATATGAATGTACAACAGAAAGACTCTACTAGTGAAAGAGTATAGACATTTAAGTATGGTATGTGTAAACAATGGAAGTGCATTGACGTATATAAAACCAGTACAATAGTTTGGTAGATAGTAAAAGAAAGATAGGGGGCATATTTTGATTCTAGCATCAAGAGATTAGATTATATGGCATGTGGCCAAACATGTGACTATTTTTATGTGGGGGAAAATTAAAATTGTTTTGGAAGAAGATTTATAAACTATCTAAAGCACTGTTAGAAAAGATGTTATAACTGTGTTCAATCAACATGCTGTGAAATGTAAGGGATTTAAATTTCCTGGTGTGGAAAAAGTACCACATAATATGAATTTCCTGGTGTGGAAAAAGTACCACATAATATGAATATGAAGACTCTACAGTCTTGCACCTGGCTGCTGTGCTGTCCTGGCCTTAGCGTCGACCCCTACTTCCTGGGTCCTGCCTATCCTTCTCTAATCTGGCTGAATGTACCCTACCCGACGTTTATGCTAAGAACCCTCAAAGTAAAAAGGAATTTTAAATCAAACCCTGGCATTCCCATCTGCTCCACAATTATTACTCCCAGCAAGGACTTTTAGTGAAACCTGGGTCCTGCCTATCCAGCTCTAATCTGCCTGAATGTATCCTACCGGACATTTATGCTAAGAACCCTCAAAGTAAAAAGGAACTTTAAATCAAACCCAGGCATTCCCATCTGTTCCACGAATATTACTCCCAGCAAGGTCTTTTAGTGAAACCTGAGTCCTGCCTATCCTGCTCTAATCCACCTGAATGTACCCTACTGGATGTTTATGCTAACAACCCTCAAAGTAAAAAGGAACTTTAAATCAAACCCTGGCATTCCCATCTGCTCCACGAATATTACTCCCAGCAAGGACATTTAGTGAAACCTGGGTCCTGCCTATCCTGCTCTAATCCACCTGAATGTACCCTACCGGACGATTATGCTAAGAACCCTCAAAGTAAAAAGGAACTTTAAATCAAACCCTGGCATTCCCATCTGCTCCACGAATATTACTCCCAGCAAGGACTTTTAGTGAAAGTATATGTACTGCATTGACCTTCTTGTGACATATAGAGCCAGTACTTAACTTCTACTAGCTTGCCGTGAGCTTCCCTGCCAGGTCAACCAGCAGCCAAACTTCCATTTTCTTTGTCTCCTTATAGTCCCTACTCTTCACTTTTAGTTTTTATTCCCCCCATCCTGAACTATGATAGCCCCTTCCTTCCCTTAACCTGATATCTCCCTCTGGTGACTTTGTCGCATTATACTGACTGCCCTCCAGGTGGCACTCCTCTATCATCCTACTGTATCTACTACTTCTTCCTCTCTTAACCTGCTTCCCTACACTGTTCCTGGACATCTCCCCCACTACTTCCTCACGCACTTCTGTCACTGGACCACCTACTCACCTCTGACTATATAAACACCCACTCTCTTTTCCTCATAAAGCCTCTTCCTTCTTCTACTGTCTCACCCTTTTCAGCCCCCTCTTCTGTTCTACTCTGTAAGTCTCTCAAACTCCCAAATATCGCTGCAAACTTACCTCCTGGATCTCTCACTTTCTGATTGTTTTCCTCACACTCTCCTTTCTTTAGCTCGCCTCTCTCTATCCCCATAAATTTCCTTTCTTCACTTAGTCTCTCCTATCCTCCTTTCTAACTGGCTTCCTTTTAAACAGGCCACTTAGTTTCACCTGCCCTCCTCTTATACAGACCTTTTTCCATTCTTTCCTTTATTATCTCAGTCTATCCTACCTTCCTTTTTCTATTCTTTCCTTACTTCTCTCAGTCTGTCCTTCCCTCTTTTTTTAAACAGGTTTCCTTCTAATAGACCACTCAGTCACTCCTACCCTCTGCCAGAGAGAGTCCTTTTAGACAGACTTCCTTTTAAATAGACCTCTCAGTCTCTCCCACCCTCCTCCTAACATTCCTCCTTCCAAGCAGACTTGACCCGGTCACATAATTCTATTCTCCCCATCTCTCACTCATTTTCTGCCTTTTGCCTTCTGTCTCGCCTGTTACATCTTACCTGTCCCACCTGTTACAGCATAATCTCACGTTTTGTCTGGTCTGTCTCTGCCCTTCCTATACTCTTTCCCCCTCTACAGCCCAGTCACTCCTTCCCATTCCACCCAACTTCCTCCCCCACTCCATATAGCTACCCCAACTAAGGAGTCACCATCTTTACTCTACAGTCTTGTCCCTGGCTGCTGTGCTGTCCTGGCCTTAGCGTCTGCTCCTACTTGTAAGCTACCAGAACAACTCATTATTTTTTTTTTGGATTAAATTGTAACTTTTTATTTTTTGTGTTTTCCCTCTTGTTTTAATTTCTTTCTAGTTTATTTTATCTACTGGCGGTTCACAAATGTAATTTGATTGTAGTGCTTTCTGGCTGCAAACGCTCTCCTAAATAGAGCGCTCTGCATGCGGATCCTGTATTTAGCCGATAGGTATTTCATTAGTTATTCAACTAAACTTACACTAACTTGTTTTTAAACAGTACCTGTTTGCATGCGGAACTTGTATTTAACCTATTGGTTCCTATTCATTTGTCATTCAACTGAATTTACGGCAACTTGCTTTAAACAGTACCTGTTTGCTTTTGAGTTACAAACGCTTAACTACTTTCAGCGACTCAGCACATGGTTCTTAAAACTGCTTTTCTAGGGTTTCTTTGTCACTTAGATGACTCTTCACTTGTAGTTTTTTATTTTTCCTTGTTAAAGACACTTTTTAACTGACTGTGTCTGCTGAATACTCATGGTTTATGTTAACACTCATCTCTACTAGCGTTCCAGCAAGCGGTTCTTGAAACTGCTATTTGAGTTTAGCATTGCCACCTAACTGACACTGTACTAGTAGTTTATGTTATTTATTCCTTATTTTATAACTGTATTCTCCTTGAAATCCAAATGTGAAGCAATCGCTTAATCTAGTCAGTGTATTGCACGTGTACTCTTAATTTTCTGTTGTCTGGGGCTTGTATATTTATTTAATTAAAACTAGGCATGTGGTCTGCTCCACTGCATATTTTCCACCTGAACACCTAAAGTTTATGCACAACCTTGGACCTCAGCTTGCTTAACATATTGTAGGAAATACTGCATCTTTTTAGCTGAAATCCTTACGTACTCTGTTTACATTTGGAATGAATATCTAATGTATATGCACAAACTTGGATCTCAGCTTGGTCTGCACACTGTAGGATATACTCCACCTTTTTACCTGCATTTCTAATGTATCTGCTTAAATCTGGAATTCAGTTTAGTTATCTGTGATTGTACGCTGCGACTGATACTACGCTAAAACCTAATAGCTTGTATACTGTGTTTAGTCACACTCACTGTTTGAATCTTATATAGTAACTAGCCTTTGGTCATCCAATACTACTTGTATCAGTTGCTTAATGTAGTCTGTTAAGTAATTACTGTCTGCTCTTTCTGATTGCTTGAACTGTTTTATTCTTATTTTTGGCTTCCCTTTCTGTTCTGCCTGTGATATTATAGTACCTGTTAGAGTTTAAACTTTTATTGCATCTTAGCAGCTGCTATATATCATTTAATTGCAAACATAACTGTACATGTTTTAAACTGTCTACCTGTGAACTCTTGTCTCCTGTACTGCCTGCTTCATTACATTTTCTTTCTCATTGCTTGTTCCAGCCTGGGTCCTGCCTATCCTGTTCTAATCCGCCTGGATGTACCCTACCGGACATTTATGCTAAGAACCCTCAAAGTAAAAAGGAACTTTAAATCAAACCATGGCATTCCCATCTGCTCCACAAATATTACTCCCAGCAAGGACTTTTAGTGAAAGTATGTGTACTGCATTGACCTTCTTGTGACATATAGAGCCAGTACTTAACTTCTACTAGCTTGCCGTGCGCTTCCCTGCCAGGTCAACCAGTAGCCAAACTTCTATTTTCTTTGTCTCCTTATAGTCCCTAATCTTCACTTTTAGTTTGAGTTTTTATTCCCCCCATCCTGAACTATGATAGCCCCTTCCTTCCCTTAACTTGATATCTCCCTCTGGTGACTTTGTCGCATTATACTGACTGCCCTCCAGATGGCGCTCCTCTATCATCCTACTGTATCTACTACTTCTTTGTCTCTTAACATGCTTCCCTACACTGGTCCTGGACATCTCCCCCACTGCTCCCTCACACACTTCTGTCCCTGGACCACCTACTCACCTCTCACTCTATAAACACCCACTCTCTTTTCCTCATAAAGCCTCTTCCTTCTTCTACTGTCTCTCCCTTTTCAGCCACCCTCTTCTGTTCTACTGTGTAAGTCTTTCAAACTCCCACATATTGCTGCAAACTTACCTCCTGGATCTCTCACTTTCTGATTGTTTTCCTCACACTCTCCTTTCTTTGGCTCTTCCTGCTCCATTCGCCCTGCAGGCTCACTCCACTCCCCTACCCTGCCACTAAATCTCACCCGCCCCCCCCAGCACCTCTACATTTATTTCTGCACTTACTCCTCCCACTCAGAACAATTAACTAATCACAATCCTCACCTTATTACCCCTCCCACCTATCAATTAACTAGTCTAAGCCTTCTCTTTCCTTCCCCTCCCACTCCTTCTCTACTACTCCTCCCACTCCACTATCCTAGTCTAAGCCCTTCTCTTTCCTAACCCCCCCACTCCTTCTCTACTACTCCTCCCTCTCCACTATCCTATATACATGTCTATTCTCAGCTCCCTCCTCTCCTCCTGTTAATAATCTCATCCCCTTCGGGTTTCATCCCCTTCATCTTCTTTCCCACTCCTCCTCTGCCTCTACCTCTACCTCTCCTCCTGTTAATAATTCCATCCTCTTCTTCTTCTTTTCCAATCCTCATCTACCAACCTATCCACGTATCTACAGTTCCTCTTCATTACCCCTCCCCAATCTAAGAATGTCCTCCATCATCCTCTATACTATCCGAGTCCCTCTCTCCCTTCTCATACTTCTTATTCCCCTGTATCACGCTACTTCTTACTCTTCCAATTCTCCCCCATTCACATTTCTTTCTCAAATAATCCCTTGCACTCACCTTCCCCCACTTCTATCTACTCACTTCCACTCCATATCCTCCTCTCTCATTACACCTAACCTACTCCACCTATTCCAACCCAAACTTTTCTTCTTCACATCGAAAACCTTCTCCCATAAACTACTGCTACTCCCTAACTACTTCCTACTATGCAAACCTATAAGACTAAAAGTTCTCTCCAGTAATGTCTTAGCCTTATCCGGAGATATCCATCCCAACCCCGGACCCTGCCTCTTTCCCAATAACACCCTCCTCCTTCCCCCTTCTTCTCCTACAGCAAATAACCCTTGTCCCCTTCCCCCTACTTCCCTTACTACAAATAATCCTTTTCCCCCTTCCACTCCTTCTGCTCTCTCTCTCTGCTAACACTCTTAAATTCCTCACTATGAATACCCAGAGCCTAAACAACAAAGTTCACCAACTACAAGCCTGGATTAACCATAACCAACCTGACATTTTAGCCATCTCTGAAACTTGGCTAAAACCTCATATTGCTGACTCTGAAATCTTACCTCATGGTTTCCACATCCTTAGAAGTGACCGATTAAATAAAAAAGGTGGAGGCTCTGCTGTAATCTACTCTAACCTACTCTCCTTAATCCCCCTTCAAATCCCAACCCCACACTTTAAAAATGCTGAAATTACAGCAAGCCTTCTTTGACTAAATAAACATAAGAACATCTGCATAATTTCCTTATATATCTCCCCAGGCGACAACATCTCTACCCTCGAAAACATTCTTCATTGGGCCTCTTATGAAATAAGATATGAAACCTACATTCTTGGTGACGTTAACATAGATTGGAATAAAATTAACACACCTTCTCCCTCCCTGTCCATTAACCTCTACAACTTCTCCCAAGTAATCCACTCAACAACTCGTCCTAACAAAAACCATCCCCCTGGTTCCATCATTGACTGGATCTTAATCTCTCACCCACACAAAATAACACTTTCTTGCACTGTCCCTGACTCCTTCAGTGACCATCTCCCTGCCTTTATTCACCACTCAGCCAACTCCATTCAATATCAACACCACTACATTAAAACACGTAACCTTCGCAACTTCAACCCCACAATCTTCTCAAATATTCTTAAACAAATAAACTGGCAAATTCTAAACTCTCTCCCCCTTGACAACGCCGTTGAACATTTTAACTCTGTCTTCCTAAATACTCTCAACTCCCTAGCCCCTCTAAGAAACAAATGTGTCAAAGCCAATCCTGCTCCTTGGCTGTCCAATGAAACAAAACAAAGCATGCACCTCAGGGACAAATCCTGGAAGCTTTACCAGAAAAATAAAACGTCTTCTACCTTACTTCAGTATACCCAACTCCGCAACCAAGTAAAGAAATTAATCTCTTCAGACAAAAAAAACTTTTATAATAAACTACAAACCAACAATATGAAAAACCCAAAACAATTCTGGAAATCAGTCAATTCTCTTCTGCATCCAAGGTCCAGGAATAACTCCTGCCCTGACCATAGTTTAACTGACTTGGAGCTGAGCTCTCACTTCAACACTTTCTTTACTGAATCCATAGCTAAGCTCACAAAAACTTTCCCTAAAAACAATTCTCCCAACTCTCCCTCCACTTTACCCAAAAACACTAACAACTGCCCTCTTAACTTCCAGATCAAACCAGTTTCAACTATTTTTATAAAAAGGCTCTTATCTAAACTAAACCCTTGCTCTAATGCCCCTGACAATATACCCTCCTCCTTCCTTAAATGTGCTGCAGAACGCATAGCTCTCCCTATCAGTATCCTCATTAACAGATCCTTAAAA
The DNA here is from genome assembly GCF_019279795.1 of Protopterus annectens. Classification (NCBI taxonomy): domain Eukaryota; kingdom Metazoa; phylum Chordata; order Ceratodontiformes; family Protopteridae; genus Protopterus; species Protopterus annectens. The sequence continues at coordinate 1,839,813,898 of NC_056725.1, read as the reverse complement.
GAGTCTTATGTACCCAAACTCTGGCACTCAGCCTACATCCTACCTCTTCACAAAGGTGGCAAAAACACCAACATTTCCAATTTCCGTCCAATCGCCCTTCTATCCCCTATATCTAAAATATTGTAAAAATGTGTTCGCCACCAACTTATGCCTTTCCTAATCCAGAATCACCTCCTAATACCCACCCAACATGGCTTTCGCCCTGGCCACAGCACTATAACTGCCTTAATATCCTTCCTAGAAACAATCAATCAAGCTCGAGATTCTGGACTACTAGTATCCACACTACTGCTAGATCTATCTAAAGCTTTCGACACCATCTCCCATAAACACCTTCTCTCTCATCTCGCCAACCTCAATCTCTCCCCCACTTCTCTAGCCTGGTTCTCCAATTACCTTTCTGACAGATCCAAAGCCATCAGATGGAAGAACTCTACCTCCTCCTTCTTGCCAACACCAACCGGCATTCCCCAGGGATCCATCCTAGGACCCTTACTTTTCAACATCTTTATTAATAACCTCCACACTGCCATCCCCGATACAACAGTCATCCAATACGCTGATGACTCTACCTTAGTCTGTGCCGCCTCTAACCTATCTGAACTACTAACCAAAACCCAAATCGCATTTTCCATTATAGAGAACTGGATGCAACAAAACCATCTCTCTCTCAACTCTAACAAATCTAAAATACTACTCTTCCCTCCTACTAGGGCTTTCTCCTTTGACAAAAATGCTTTCCTAGTTCTAAGCCAAACCAACACTGCTATTGAAGTTGTCCACTCCGCACAACTTCTTGGCATTACTATAGATGAAAACCTGAAATTTTACATCCACATACAACAAAACATAAAGAAAACCCACCAAAAGTTAGGTATGCTCTACCGGAACAACCGCTTTCTTACCAACTCCTCTAGATATACCCTGGCAACTACTTACCTTCTACCTACACTACTCTACAGCGCCCCTCTCTTAACTAATCTGTCTTCTTCTATCATCTCTAAACTTGAAACTTGCTATAATAAGGTCTCTAAATTTGTCACTAATTCCAAAACCTCAACTCACCACTGCCTTTCCCTACAATCTCTAAACTGGCTAGAACTATCTAACCACCTAGACTATCTCCAACTAACCACAGCTCACAAATTAATATTCTACCCTGAAAAATGCCCAGCCATAACAAACGTCCTTCCTCCATACATCCTGAATAGATCTCTGAGATCCGAACACCAAAACTTCGTCTATATCTGCAAACCAAAACGTCCCACTGGCCAACTACTTCTCTCCTTCTCACTAGATAAAAAATGAAACTCTCTTCCCCCTTCTCTCAGGAATATACCCAACATAGAATCATTCAAGACCCAACTATTCCTATACCTATCATCCAAATGGAAATGCTCCTGCTTCCACCCTACATAAATTCTACTGAATGCCCCCACTGACTATTCTACATTGCTTGCGTTTACTTCTATTCTCCTAAAATAGACTCAGCAGTCTTTCTCTGACTAATGAATTTCTTCCTTAACACTACAAACTGTAAATACTGTATATATCAGTACCACCAATGTAAAAAAAAAATGCTCTTATTCTTAAAGATATTTGTATCATATTGTATTGAATTGATATTCCAGTAATGGGTGTTCTCTATTCTCTATTAGCTGTGTTGTTTGATTTACATCTTATGCATCTGCATTTCTGAATGTATGAATTATATTCTTGTATTTTACTTTAACATAATGTAACCTTCATTGTATTTGTATTGCTTACGGAGATTTTCTCCACGGGCCTCCACTGAAAACAGGCACTTTTAGGCCAGTGGACTTCCCCGGTAATCAAACTGAAAATAAAATAAATAAAATAAAATAAATATGAGTGGGAGTAGGGGTCCTTGGGAAATGAAACTGGAGTATTGTGAATTTAAATGGCAACATAAATTAGAAGCTAATATATATCATGGGCTTAATGATGCTCTGAGTATAAACATTTTACCTAAATTGAGAGCAGCAAAAATATAAATATTTTTGTGAATAATAATTTTCCATTTATGATTACATAGGAAGTTTTTTTTTATTTCATGCCAATATACGTTTATAGACAGATAATTTGTATAGATTAGGATTCTAGTTATTTGGTTTATTAAACTTACAATATAAAACTATCAATCACATGAGTGTCTAAGGTCCAAAACTGTACAAGAAAGACAAGGCTGACATAAAACCAACTCGGACTACCACAGCAAAAATTATAAAAACTTTAATACATAAAAGGCTAAGAAGAATATATGAGATAAGTGCTTTCAGGCCAGAGCCCTTCATCAGATCTATCACCATTAATTCTCCATACAGTTGATCAATGGGAGTCAATGGGGCCTACACCCCTTTAGCACTGGCCTCAAGGGTATCATACCATTCAGCAGAGGAAAAGATTCTGCCATCAGATCACCTATCTACTTGATCTCATTCAATTCTGTATGATTAAATAAGTCACCACCCCTTAAGTTCAGGCCATGGAGCTGTAAAACCATAAAAACAAAAGGATGTCCAGAATGAGATTTAACACATCGGGCAAGCACACTATACTTTGCCCCAAGTCTTATATCACTTAAATGTTGAAGGAAATGGTCTTTCAACATTTGATTAATCTTCCCCATATAAAAACAACTGCAAATTTACATGTAGCAGTATAAATCAGATTTTTACTATGGCAGTTTGCATACAGGCTTGGTCTAAAAACCTTCCCTCTTTAACTGCATGTTGAAAAAAAAATTGTGTATTAATAGACTGACAGGCTTTGCAGTGTTTACAAGGATACATACCAGTCTTATAAGAAAAAAAAAGTTTGTAACTTAGGAAGACATATATCCTTACATAGCAATCTCTTCAAATTTAAATTATTCTTAAAACAAAAAGTGGGCATATATCCTACGATCTTTCGTATAATCTCATCAATCAATATTCCAGTTGTTTCTGATCACATCACAGATCTATTACTCTGAGGTGAGTCAGTTCATCTGTTTTTTCATATCACATTCCTTGCCTCATCACTCTGATTTTTACCACTATACCAAGGTTGTCCACGAGTAAATCTTAGATTTCTATGCTGAGTATAGATGTTATTCATCTCAGTCTTATAACCACAAGCTTCAAAATGTGAAAAAAGATCATCTATTTCTTGCTGAAACACATGATCACTTGTACATAATCTTGAGACCATGAGTGTTTGTTCTTTAAATATATTAGTAAATACATATTGATGTTGCATGCTATTTCTCATCAAGGACTATTTCTCCAACAACTCTTTCTATAAACCTTGGTTTCAGTATTGTACACATCCCTCATACATAACTTCACATCCATTTCTTCCTCCAACACATGCATTGTAAATTTCAAAATATCTGTACTATCTTCCAAACTTTGTACAAATGATCCTAATTGTTCCATGGTACCAAACCATAGGAGAAACACATCATCAACCAGCCTTGTATAAAATGGCAGAAGGACTCTCCATTCATTTCTCTCACTAAAAACCACAGCTTCTTTCCAGTTCACTAACACTAAAATAGCATAGGTGTTAGTGCATGCAGTATCCATAGCAACCCCAACCATTGCCAGTAGTATGTTGCATAAAAGATAAAGATGATATTTTCTAAAATCAGTTGCAGGAACAAACATATTTGTAATGTTAGATGTTGGTCTCATTTATTACTTCTGGACAGAAATCCCTTAACTGCTGCTATACCATATTCATCTGGAATTGCAGTAAAGAGGTTGGTCACATCCACTGTTACAAGAAAAAATCTCTGTCCTCCAGACTGCTTCCCCCTGAAATCATATAGTAATCACAAGAAATCTGCTGAGTCGTTCAGGACTGCTGGCACTATTGTTAAAGCTGTTCTAAGTTTATGTTCACCCATAGTAAAATATATACAGTGACCCATCCCTGATCTGATACTATTGGTCAAAATGGGGCGGGGGTCAATCCTGCTCTTATGTATTTTGGGCAAACCTTTTATGACCAGGTATGTAGGATGTTTCACTATAATAAAGTCATAAATGTATTCAGTAATAATGTTGCCAACCAAAATTTCATTCATCATTTTGATGATGAGTTTGATGAAAAAGATGATGAGTCCATTAACCTGTTGTCTCAGGAACTAGAGAATGAGTTTTACAAACTGAAATGGTTACAATCGCAGTGACTTCATTTGGAAACCTGTCTACATTTTAAGATAATACCGAAGGAATTATGCATTTTGCGCATGCCCACATATAGAAATACCTTCCCAGATCTTTTATCTCAGTGGTAGAAGATAAATTTAGAGACCTGCTTTAAATATATGAAGTTATTATTTGAAATTTTGAAGTGCATAAAAAGATATTAATTGACAGTGTGGAAAATAAACACGTGGAGATTGGAAGAAAGTTTTCTAGTGATGTATATCTTACTAAGCTAGATAACTTGTTTTATATGTTAACAGCTTACGACAATAAATTAGAGCAAATCAAAATATGTAAAATTTAGAGAGATTATGATGATTTTTGAAATGGTAACATCTTTGCTTGGCCGAAATTTAGGCCTACAGTAGTGAAAGATAAAGAACATACTGAGAAGTGGAATATTGGTCACAATTCATCTGATATAGAAAGGCTAAAATATCTGACTAGTCCTCATCAGAAGGAGGATGGCGATATGTTAAGAAAAGTAGATGCAACATGCTCTAGTCATGAATCCATTTGTAGCAACCAGTCCGAGAATCCTATGACTGAACACTAACAATCCAGTACGGGAAATAAGATCCTTGATCCTTCGGTACTAGGAGCCAGACCCAAAACAACACAAAATAATGGGTTGTTTTTTCCTGCTCTGCCTGTCCACTTGAAATTGAAGTTTTCCAATCAAAGGGGGTGATTGATCAGCAGGGGACAAAAGCACAGGAAGGCTACAATGTGACACAGGCTATGAAAGATGGTTTGGTCATTAATGTCTCTGATGTCATTTTGAATGATCTCCATTTCAAAGTACTAAACAGAGGACTCTCCATTATGCCCATGAATCTCCTGAAACAACAGAAGACCTTAACAGATTTGAAATTGTTTGGGTCTAACATTGTTTTAAAGAACATGTTTGGTAATAATGACACTATGAATACTCATACTTCACTGAGAAAACCAAGCAACTTTGTACCCCCTCCACACCCAGTGGTGGAAAGTTTCCTAAAGACCTTTGAAAATGAGATCACCAAAATAGTAAATTCCAAAGCACATCAGGGTTTTTATAATCTTACAATTGAAGAAAGGAAAGCTCTAAAGGAGTTGCTTAACAACAAAGACATTGTTATTAGACCTGCAGATAAAGGGGGAGCCATCATAGTGATGGGGCAGCAATTTTATATTAATAAGATGATGATGATGTTGCAGGAGGAAAACATATATTGTAAAATTGAAGCAATGGCAGCTAAAAAGATTGCATCCAACGTGAAGAAGACCTTGAATGAAATGCTGGTTGGCCATATTATTACTGAAGAAATTTATAACTTTGTTATAGTGGAACATCCTATACCGCTGGTCATAAAATGTTTGCCCAAAATACATAAGAGCAAGATTGACCCCCCCCCCATTTTGACCAATAGTATCAGGTCAGGGGTGGGTCACTGAATATATTTCACTATGGGTCGAATGTAAACTTAAAACAGTTTTTGTTATGGTGCCAGTGGTCCTGAAAGGCTTAACAGATTTCTTGTTATTACTATCTGAATTCATAGGGAAGTAATCTGGAGGACAGAGATCCCTTCTTGTAACACTGGATGTGAACAACCTCTTTACCATAATTCCGAATGAATATGGTCTAGCAGCAGTTCAGGAATTTCTTTCCAAAAGTAATGAATGGGACCAATGTCTAACATTATAAATATGTTTGTTCCTGCAACTAATTTTCGAAAATAACATCTTTATCTTTTATGGAGTACACTTCTGGCAATGGTGAGGGGGTTGCTATGGGTATTGCATGCACTAGCACTTACGTTAATTTAGTGTTAGCGAACTGGGAGAAAGCTGTGGCTTTTAGTGAGAGAAATGAATGGAGAGCCCTTATACCATTTTATGAAAGGTTTGTTGACGATGTGTTTTTCTTATTGTTTGGTACCATGGAACAATTAGTATCGCTCATACGATATTTGGAAGATAGTACAAATTTTTTGAAATTTACAATGCATACGTTGGAGGAAGAAATGGATTTTTTGGATGTGAAATTGTAGAGGGATACATGCAATATTGAAACCAAGGATTGTAGAAAGAGCTGTTGGAGAAATAGTCTCTTGATGAGAGTTAGCATGGACCCTCAACATGTATTCACTATTATAGTTAAAGTACAAACACTCAGGCTCTCAGGATTATGTATACGTGATTGCATGTATGAGCAAGAAATAGATGATCTTTTTTTACATTTTGAAGCTCGTGGTTATAAGAAAACGGAGATGAATGATATCTGTACTCAGCATAGAATCTAAGTGTTACTCGTGGACAACCTTGGTATAGTGGTAAAGATCAGAGTGATGAGGCAAGGAATGTAATATGAAAAACAGGTACACCAACTCACCTCAGAGTAATTTTAAATTATAAAACCAAAATAAAGTGGTGCAATAGTGCTCAAATAAAACACTAAAACCAAAAAAGAGCACTAAACGTCGTGAGTAGTCAGTTTATTACAAAATGTTAAGCGCTTTCATCAATGCCAGTTGACTTCCTCAGAATGCTCCAACAATATAAAAACTTGATTTAAATAATACATACCCAATGATGACTGGTTAAATAGTCCACCAATAATTTGATGAAAATAACCACAACTGATGAATATTAAATGCAGTTTATGAATATTAAACATCCCATTTTGTTAAAAACACAAATTTAAAACACATGATTTATATATTTATATAATCACATCTCGTTTACCAAAAATGTTCTTCACAGTATGGAATTTAGAATAATATGTTATAATATGTTACCCAAACAAAGTACCTAAAAAAGGCCTTTATTATTACTTAAACCTGCCCTGCTTTTTCTCTTAATATTGGCAGGATAGTTAGGTGATCATTTAACCCTGAAAAAAAGTTGGCAGCCAGTCTTATTGCCATAGTAATTCCTTTTTGCTAAGAACAATTCGCCACTCTCCCCCTCTTGCTTCTATATATACAATATCAAGAATAGCAAATTTGAATCCACAAAAATTAGCACATTGTATACTGTTTAAATAAGGCATTAACGTCCTTCTTGTTTTTTTTATCATAAAGATGTTCGTAAATCCTGGTTTTAAACAATCTCTCAGTTTTTCCAACATAAAAAGATGCACAGGTATTACACCTAGCAATGTACACCAGTTTACTTGAAAAACAGTTGCCCTTTCTCAAAAACACAGTATTTTTATTTTTGTTAGCTAAGGAAAGTGAACTTTCCTGTAAAATATAGGGGCAATAGGGACATCTACCACAAGGCCTAGTCCCATTTAAATTTCCTTGTTCACCTTTGGCAAAAATTCTTCTTTCCAAAACTGACTTTAAATTAGGTCCTATCTTACTGGAAAACATAGGTTTCTCACCTAATGCTTGTAATACTTCAGGATTAGTTTTAAAAATACTCCAGTTTTTGTTAAGTATTTCTTTAACTCCATGATACAAGGGGCTATATTACATGACTCAGGCCTGCTGAAAAATCAATTTTCCTCTCACTATTAATGGGTTCATCAGGACTAGTAATTTTATTAAGTCCTTTTCCTAAAAGTGGTGCATACCTTTTACCCCACTCATCTAACACCCCTTTTAAAATAGTATCAATAAATTCACCAGGGTAACCTCTTTCTAAGAACATATCCTTTAAATATATCAACTCATTAATTATATCCACCTTTAAGGATGTCATCCTGGCTACCCTGATGGCCTGACCTTTGATAATACTTTTCTTTTGAATAAGGGGGTGATGACTGTGGAAGTGCAAATAAGTATTACAAAATGTTTCTTACGATACACTCTAGAAACAAATTTCTCATGATCTTTTAATATCTTAGCATCCAAGTAATTAATTTCCTGTTCATGGTAATCAAAGGTAAATTTCAAAATATGTGTAGTTTCATTCAGGTATTGGATAAAAGATGGAATAGACTCTGGGGTTCCTTTCCATAAAATAAAAATATCATCCAAAAACCTGTTATAAAAAAGAATACTTGAAAAAAATTCACTTTTGAAAACATACTCTCGTTCCCATCCAAGCAAGACTAAGTTCGCATATACAGGGGCACAAGCGGCCCCCATTGCCACTCCTTTCTCCTGCTGGAAATACTCTCCCTCAAAATAAAGGTAATTATTTTCCAAAATGTTGTATCTTTCGGCTTTACTTGGTTAGGGGTCGCCACAGCGGAACTTCGGTCCGCTAATGATTGGCAGTAAATTTTTACGTACTGAGTTGCCAGCCCTGATGCACAACCTTCAACGTAGGTACGCCCATTCATGCATGTCTCAGACCCATTAATTCACATAATAGATTAATCTCATCAGATGGTAAATGGGAACAGGTGAAGAGCCCTTCTTCAAAAAAAGCTAAACCGTCTTGCTTGGGGATACAGGAAAACAAATCCTGAGCATCTATCATTCTGAGGAAGTCAACTGGCATTGATGAAAGCGCTTAACATTTTGTAATAAACTGAAGACTCACAACGTTTAGTGCTCTTTTTTGGTTTTAATTTTAAATTATAACAATGATATAAAATGGAACTGTGATGTGATCAGAAACAAATGGAAAATTTTGTTGACAAATGACAGTATATGAAGGATCGTAGGGGAGATGTGCACTTTTTGTTTTAAGAATAATTTACATTTGAAGAGCTTGCTGTATAAGAATATATGTCCTCCTAAGTTACAAACTTTTGTTTCTTATACGACTGTTACTTATCCTTGTAAACACTGCAAAGCTTGTCAGTCTATTAATACACATTTTTTTTTCAAAATCCAGTTAAAGTGGGAAAGTTTTTAGACCAAGCCTGTATGTGAACTGCCATAGTAAAAATCTGATTTATACTGCTACATGTAAATTTGCAGTGTTTTTTATGTGGGCAAGATGACTCGGATGTGGATAGACTGTATCCGCCAACATTTAAGTGATATTAAGTGATGTAAAACATGGAGAAAAGTATAGTGTGCTTGGCCAACATGTTAAAGCTCATTCTGGACATGCTTTTGTTTTTATGGTTTTACAGCTCCAGCGCTTGAACTTGAGGGGTGGTGACTTGTTTAACCAGACACAATTGAATGAGATCACGTGGATAGCTGATCTGAGGGTGGATTCTTTTCCTGGGCTAAATGGTATGATACCATTGAGGCCAGTGCTAGAGGGGTGCAGACACCATTACTGACTCCCATTGGTCAAGATTTGCTTTTAAACTGTATAGATAATTAATGGTGATAGATCTGATGAAGGGCTCTGGCCTGAAAGCACTTATGTTGTATATTATTCTTAGCCTTTTATGTATTAAAGTTTTTTATAATTTTTGCTGTGGTAGTCTGAGTTGGTTTTAGTTCAGCATGGTTTATTAAACTTAGTCAGGTGATTAGCAATGGTATATAAGTTTGCATTTTTTTTAATCTTTTATGGTTCTAATAAAGTCTGCGTGAATAAAACGACAAAAGCACTTAGCCATTTTAAATTGGACTGCTGAGCTAGGCCTTGCCATAAAGATCCCTTTCATTTTCCTTGCCATTAACCTGAGTTTGCAAACTTGTTTGCATATAGAAAACTATCATAGCATGTTTTCAGGTGACACTTAATTAATAGCGTCTCTGCTGTGTTTAGAATACAAAAATGTAGCCAGTGCCTTCTGTGCTGTAACAATGATTTGTTAGCCTTCTTTCCTCATCCACCCATACCAAATCCTGTTTTTACATTGACCAGTGACATCATAGCTTTATTTCAACATATAATTTGTGTTTTACAATAACAAAAAAATTGAAGATAAGGGAAGATCCTATTGTTCCTTGAGCTTTGCTTCCTTTCAGGTCAGTGATTTCATTTCAAATTGCCACATGCTCCCATCTTTTATAAGGTTAACTATTTGCTGCACTGTGGTCATAATTTGCTAATTTACTTCATTCATCATAAATTGGGATTTACCAGTTCAAAAAGATGTAAAAGATAATGTGAAGTAAATCTGCTTCCTGGACACTGTTCCAGTTTTTATTCTGAATGATGTCCTTAATATGAAATAAAAGTGACAAGATTTAACAGTCTTCAGTCCAACTCTCTCTTTTCTTTCTCCTAAAACATATAGAGTATATAAATCTAGCTAGATTTAATTTCTTGAGATTTCTCTATATTCTTAAAAACGTCTGTGACTGATACGAGTAAATATAAATAAATAAAAACAGTGTCCCAGCTGTACGAGTTAAACCTTCTCTAGTGGAGGGAAGAACGCTATTATTAAAAACGAATGCACCGTTTCCTTATCGCACAAATTAATTAAAACTTTTCAAAACTGCTTGACTATATGTTGCTTTATTTCCAATAAAGAATAATTTAACCAATGTTTGACACATTTTAAGTGAGAAACCCTTTTAGTAGGGCCACTCTGTGATTCCATTAGAAGCTTTTACTTTCCTCATTAGGGCAAGAAAGAGATTACCCTCCCAGCCTCAGGGAGGGTCAGTTTGCAAGCAATTCATTTTTAATGACATTAGTAAAGGAATTATTTTTGCAGTACCGCAGTAGCTTTACATGAGCCTATATGACCTTGAACACTTATATTCCTTTTAGACTAAAAGATTCATCACATGGAGTGAATTAGGAAGCAATCATGAATAAATAAAGTAAAACAATGAAAGGTATTGAAATATGAAGTTAAATAAAGAGTATGACTTTTTGCACAAACATAAAAGACAGAGTGCAGCCATAGCAATGTAAGTCCAGTGTGGTGTATATGCAGGTAAGCAGAGTTCAGGATGGGGGGTCCCTGTGGGAACTATTGAACTACCTTAACTACATAAGGTCCTATTATTTAAAGCCAGACATTCTCAATCCCCAGACTGTGTGGAAAGATTGTGGGATATCTTTGATATTCATGAGAACATATGGCTTGCAAGCTGACTCCGTGGCCACCAAATAAAAGGAATTTCTGAGCTACACTGGATTCAAGAAGGGTGAACATGGAAAGGCTTACTTTTTTAAAGGAAATGTGATTTTTTTTTTTAATTCAATCAATCTGATCAACCCATGTAAAGGACTGGAATTTTGCCAAAATTAAAAGGTCACTCATCGAATTTAAGTTGTTCCGGTTGCTTCAAATAATACTAGAAAGTTTCAGATAAACCATAACTGTACCATGCAATTATTGAGGTAACCCTGAATATATTTTGTCTTTCCGTCTTGGACATTTGCCACTTTTCATCTTTTTTTTTCAATGGACACAATTAGAAAAAGGGGGTCTATCCTGCATACAGCAGGACAAGTTGAAACCCTATCCAGTATGGACTCAAAAAGAAGATATTACCTGTCCCGCAGTAAAACATGGAGGATCAGCTAATGAGTGGTTGTTATTTATTACAGTACTGTAGGCATTTACAAGTTTCTGTAATATAAACAGCTGAGTGGAAGTTCATAGGTGTATTCTGTGCTAAAACCACTAGAGCCCTTATGAGCTTAGCCATGCAAGCCAAATGTGACCCACAAATTTGATTTATATAGGTATTGATTACTGACTGCTTCTGTCCATCAGAGACATAGGTGCCAGACCAGTGGTGAATTTCTGATTACCTATCTATTGGCCCAAGTTGTTCTTAAATAGGGTTAGGGAGATGCACAGTGATAACAGATAAGACTGAATGAAGCAAATCAGGTTTCACATATATGGGGAGCCTTTCCAGAGAAAGGAAATTGTCTAAGAAAAATATCTCTCTCTCCAACATGTCCTATTTATGTCACAAGTAGAATTTAGATCTTTTGTCTCAGTAGTACTGACGCTGTTTGTTTTATTGATGTGCAAAAGGTTCATCAAAACAGGGTCAAGGAATGTCTTGTACGTGAGGCAAAGATCATCTCTATGGTCTCTATGATACAGGGTAAAGAAACAGAGCTTTGAGATGATCACAGTATCATGTTGTGTTTACCCTCACCCGTATTCTTTTTGTAAGGAACATTTGTGGGTGTTTCACTTCCTGTATGTCTGATGAGGTACATGCTGAAGGGGGGGATTATACTCTGTCACTGGTCTGAGGAGGGCCAAGCACAGTGGTACAATGACCTCTGAACCTAAATGCCATGCCCTTACTTATAAGTTAAGCCAGCAGAGAAGTATTTTTTATTACCTTGGACATGTTGGTTGACAGTTACCAGTTACATGAGTTCACAGATCCCTGACAAGTGAATCAACATTTAGGGGTATTTTATTGATAATGTTACCCGTGGTGACTGAAATCCCATATTGTACTATAATTTTTTTTTGGCATTGAGTTTTAAACTATGGCTATGTCACTAAGTATCTGACAGTGTTAAACTTTCCTGAAGGATGTTCTCATCTTGAGGAGATTGAATGACTGCTTCCAGTTTGCAAACATCTGCTAACTTGATCAACCAGAGGCTTTTTACATTAGCTTTCATCTGCAAGAAGTTGATTCCAAACAGGAGTGTGCCCAGCCCAGAGCCTGAAGGGACTCCACTACTGACTACCCTTTGCTGAAGTGATAATAGCTGAACCATAACAACTTCTTCACCAATATTCACTGTGGATGTGTGTGTGTGTGTGTGTGTGTGTGTGTGTGTGTGTGTGTGTGTGTGTGTGTGTGTGTGTGTGTGTGTGTGTGTGTGTGTGTGTGCGCGCGCAAATATGATAAAGAACTTCATTAAATATCAGGAGACAAAAGAATACAGCACCAGGGCCTTTGTCATACAGCAAATGTCATGGACTTCTCAGAGGTGCTGCATCCAGAAAGAAAGGGAAAATAAATAAGTCATTGTTGATTTTAATGGTCAGCGAAAATGGGTTTAGGTTAAATGCAGCACTGGAGCTCTGCTTGGGTTTAAGGTTACCTGAATATTGATTACAAAATAATAAAAATCGCTACACTAATCAATGGATTTTCAAGCTAGAGTGAAAAGTGATTTAAACTTGTCAGTGGCACATGGTAAACGCTGATATCCTTATCAGATCAACACAGCAGCTATCATTAAATGCAGGTCTAGTGACTACACTAGTCATATACACATGGATCTGACAAGGTAAAATTGGACAGTGAGTGGGTACAAAGCAGAAACTGTAGGCTTATATATACCAGTTTATGCAGTCTAGACTGCAGGATTTCTACCTGTAGTGAGTCTACTCTGAAGGAAGCAAACCTTAGCATGGTGCCAGCTAAAAGCATGGTGCAATTGTAGCAGCTGGATAATTCATGTTGCATGTTGTGTAGACAGAGCAGAATTAGCAAACAGGAAGGGTCTGCATAATATAACAAGGATCCCACCAAACAGAGACATTTTAAAAAGGGATGAGAAAGATAGTTTGCATTATTCTAGAACTGAAAAAAAAAGGATTGATAGTAAGAGATACAGTTGTGGTCTACCCATTTTGCCCTATTAGGATAGGAAAATGTGGTCATAGTTTGGAAACTACAAGATGAGGTGCAGGGTCAGTATACAGCTGTGAAAACTGGATCAGGAAGAAATGTTCTAAGTATCCTTATTTAGCAGTAAAATACTTATCACAGCTAGACACACCTGATTTTATATAGTCAAGATATAAAATGGTTAACATCAAAGGAGCAGATGAGAGTGAATATACAACAGTTACTGGGGCCTGGCACAATAGTTGAGTAAGACATAAACAATATAATGGGAAAATGCTGTATTTTACACAGAAAGCAACAGTTTTATGAGAAGAGTACTAGACTTAGAAATTGCACAATGTATTGAAACATGAAAAAAAAAAGTAAGGTGGCCATTAATTATGTAACCAACATGGTTATCAAATGAAAAATGTGAAAGTAACTATGCTGGATATGGAGAAGTATCTAAAAGGATGTAGGATATAAAAACAGTTTATGCCATGTAAATCATCTCACAGGAAGATGAACAGTGATAACAGATAAGATTGAATGAAGCAAATCAGGTATTTATCCACTGTAAGTATACAGATGTTAAGTGGACAAATATAGTAAGCTGCAGCATAACTGTGCCTGACAGAGAAATAATAATAACAAGAAACTGTGTATGTGTTATGAATGGAGAGGAGCTCATACTAGAGGTACTATATCCTTATTAGTAGTAGTAGTAGTATTAATGTTATTAGTACTAACTAATTGAAAACTGGTATGGTTGACCAAGCATTAAGGAGGATGGATTTCATCAACAAAAATGAGTTCAGTCTAGAAGTACATCATCATCATTATTAATGTTATTATTAGCACTAGTAGTAGCTGGACCAGTAGTAGTATATTAGTACTAGTAGCAGCAGTAGTAATACTTGTAACAAAATTAGTAGTAGCAGTAGCTGCAACAGTAACAGTAGTAGTATATTAATAGTAGAAGCAGTACCTGTAGTAGTAGTAGTAATAATAGTAGCAGTAGCAGTAACAGTAGTAGTATATTAATAGTAGAAGCAGTACCTGTAGTAGTAGTAATAATAGTAGCAGTAGCAGTAACAGTAGTAGTATATTAATAGTAGAAGCAGTACCTGTAGTAGTAGTAATAATAGTAGCAGTAGCAGTAACAGTAGTAGTATATTAATAGTAGAAGCAGTACCTGTAGTAGTAGTAATAATAGTAGCAGTAGCAGTAGTAGTAGTAGTGCCAGTAGTATTAGTAGCAGTAGCTGTAGTAGTGGTGGTAGTAGTAGTAGTAACAATACTGTGTTATTACTGGTGGGGAAACAATCATTAAAAGTCAAGTATATAAAAATGCATAAGAATAGAACAGCACTGAGCTGCACTCTGTATTTTTGTCAGAAAAGAGCTGTTACTAAAGTAACAGTAAGTAAACTGATGAAATAAACCTTGCTGTATAGACTACCCTGATGAATATTCCTGAGTGCAGAGGAGTGTTAGTTTAACAATTTTAAATAATGCTAAACACATAAGTTGCAGCAATGGGTTGGTGCCAAAAGAATCAGGAACATCACAGGACAGCCTATATCACAGCGGGAAATGCTATCCTGTTCACTACACCTAGACATTCCTTTATGTCAGAAGGAGACACACAATAACTACTGCATAGATTGCTGCTCTAAACTGCCATGCAGAAACTACAGAAAATAATGTAATTCCAAAACATTCAAAGTTATGTATATCACAGCCTGAGGGTCAGGAAGTAGAGTACAGAGACACCTGCTCTGTAGGTTGTATCTACGCAGGGAATATAGATAGGAGAGTTGAATAATCCTGTGTCCACTGTAGCAGTATTTCATGACAGGGCACTGCATACAGTGGACAAAGCTGACATTTACATCAGCCACTGGAGACGGATCTATGCTAAGGCGTATCAGCACAAGTATGCCCAGTGTGTCCTTTGACGTGTTCGCTAATGCATGTACAGCACAGTGCATCATCCAGCAGACAAACATATGGAACAGACAAATAGTAGTCAACAGAGTGTGACTTTTCCAAGAAGTGGGCCTGCATAAATGATAAATGACAAGCACTATATGGCCAAAATATTGCAAACAGTATTGTATATGGCAAGATATCTGCCTACAGTGTGAACTGAAAGACAAAACATACATTAATGTAGCCATGGAGAAAAAAAAACATGATCGAGGTATGAAGTGCATAAAGAATACTTACAGAAAAATAAAAAATGCCAAAGGAGAATAACAAATCTCCAGAGACAATACAGGCTGACATGAATGTGCTGTATTGTTGTTTGTCAAGATATTTAATAACACAGACACTGGGACTGAGCTTATAACATTTATAAAATATGTTCTGAGCAAGGTATTAACATGACATGCAGTTTGTTGTAACAAAGTCCCTAGTAAAGCAGTATAACTACAAATTATAAAGAATGCTCCTCACATTTGTTAATGGCCTCTCCACCCTCAAGTGCATATAAGTACCATGTGCTTTCTGAATTAAGCAGTGCCAGGGAATGAGACTTGCCATTCTTGTCAACCACCACTTCCTTTATTTTGTGTGTCAAGCATCACACGTGGGGGGATCTGACTTTTCAGATATTCACAACCAGTTTGTACTTGCTCCAAGTACTCATGGAAGTACCAACATGGATTATTTAAAAACCAGGAGCAGAGAATGGCCTTTGCACTTCCTCATCTGCATATTCCATGTAGAAAAATATGCAAGACTACCTTTTTAATTACAGTTATCAGAAATACTGAATTAAACTCAGACTGTCACCTTTCAAAATGATAAATTATTTAGGAATACAGCCCATAAGCTATCAAGCATGAATTAATTGACACTTACAGCAAATTTTAAAACCATGTTCATGGTGTTTTGCACCAACACACCAGTGGATGATGGTGGTGTTTTCTTCTTTTTTATTGTGTACTGTGTAACAACCATGAGGCATCCCATGACTGATCAGCTTATTAGCCTCCTTGGAGGGAGAGATCCAAGCACAGTAGACCATCCATCTTGTAATATCCTTGGTCCATGTGATGCATGACACGCACCTTTCTCCCCAGGAAGACCTGGTATTATAATGTGACAGACTTTCTCCCACCAGAATTGGTGAGATAGTGACATCCACTCACTCCCATCTTCCCCTCATTAGCTCTTTCATTCAATTAGTGACTAGTCAAGCCTGGGTCATTTGAATCTTGTCTAAGGCTTCATCCATCTGCACAATGCAGACAGCTGCAATGGTTGAAAATGCTGTGGAATAAAGGTCTGTCCTAGACATTACCAAGTCATAGATCATGTGCTTTAGTGCAAGGATGTTATGTTATGTTATGGTGAGTTGCATGGCAGTGTATTTTATTGTGTGAACCATCGGTGCATTTCCCAGTTTTCACTGTTTTTTTTCTTCTTTGTTGTGACCATTGAATGAGCATATATAACTTTGAGAAGTGAAGGGTGATACACCTTACAAACATTTTTTTTTATGTTTTTATGTTTTTTTGACTCACTGTTTTCAAAACTACATTTTTGGTAAAGATGAACTGAAAAGGTACCTTTAATGGATCTTAGGTAAACCAAAGTAATGCATCCAATTTTATTGTGATAGGGAACCTACACAGAAATTTAGATTCTGTGATAAATATCTGTAATGACTTGTTTTACTTTTTACAGTCTCTAGTTGCCATACTGGCAATGAATATGCCTCTTCTTGAGATTATATTTAATGTGGTATACTTGCAAATCTTAGTTGACCCAATAATTCTGTCGGAACTGTAGATTTACATAATGGACAACTATAACCATGCTTTTGCTGATACTGAAATGGGCAAAGAAAAATGAACGCTTCTAATCCATGCCTTTAGGATTGAAGCATGGTGCATTTGTTTCCCTTATCTGTGGCAGAAGACACATAGATGCATATTCAGCTGACTGAAAGCACTTTTTTCTGTATAAAATAAGTGACGTAGCAAAAAGAAAACTTTATTAAAAGGGTCAAAACAAGAGAATCATCAGAACAGCATATGGCTGCTCTACATGCTATTGAAGTTTCGTGAAGACTGAGGACATTAACTAAGGATATGCCTAGAGGCTAACAAGTTGATAGAACAAATAACTCTGGTATCAGAAAATGCTTGGTCCTGGAAGCATGAACCCAAAGCACATTACGAAATACTTCTTGCAAGCCACACAGGAGCTGCTGTTGCAAGCTATTGCAGTCCTACTTGAAGATAATCTTTCCTACAGCTGAAGACATTTCAATTTTTTTGAAAAAAAAAGATAATCCTGATCTGCTACAGGGTTAAGTAACACAGAAATTAATATAGTTTATCATTGTGATACTTCAGCTTATGTTGCAAATGCAATGTCATAAAAGTGGACATCCTGCAAAACTTTGTAGAAGTACTAGAGAAATAAGCAAGATGGAAATTGCTATAATTGCATTTCTGCACAATAATGTTGCTACAGATTGAAATGGTTCTGTTAGTAAATACTGAGTTATTTACTGTAAATTAATTTCCTGTTTCCATTAACAATATTTATACAATGAACAATGAACATTTCAGAAGTACCAAATGGATTTGGCCCAAAGTTCAATTAAAGAAACATAATAAAATCAAATGCCTGTACTAGATGCCTCATTCTCAAGGTTTTTTTCTAGCAATAAATTTGCACAAACTGACTTTTACGTTGTTTCATTTTTTTTTTTGCAACAGTCCTGGGAATGGACATTGCCAGCTGTCTGCATACAAGCATTAGAGATATTCAAGTTTTGTTGAAAGTTTCTATCATTGTGCTGATATAACAGACTGAATTATACATGATAAACACTATTATCCCTATGTGTGAATGTGGATATGTCCATACTGTCTACTAGGTCTGCTGCACAACAAAAAATTGTTAGGACTAACAACTCCCTTCCAGGTGTCACTCATAATAATAAACAAGAAACACTAACAAATGAGATTTGGTATGGTCTAATGGAAGCACCGCAAGATGAAGATTATTGTTACATACCCATCAGAAAATACTCACGTAGTCTGCAGTTATTTCATGAGGGTATGTTTTTTCAGAGACTTACTGAATGCCTCTCATTGTGCAATGCATCATGATCATGGCTCACACTGCTTTATCCATGACAGACCTTTTCCATTTCCCTAAACGTACTTAATGGCCTGCTGCAAATATATTGCACATGCATTTATTTATCTATTTATTAATTCCTAAATTGATTCTTTTTATTTTTTTACTTGCTTTTTTATTTATTATTTGGACTGCGGTGGTGGTGCTGCGGTAGTGTTGTCGCCTCACAGTAAGACGTCGTCCTGTTCGATTCTCAGCTAAAGGGTCTTCTGTGTGGGAGACATGCGTGAGTGGGCATATCTACGTTGAAGGTTGTACGTCAGGGCTGGCAACTCGGTACGTAAAAATCTACTGCCAATCATTAGCGGACCGGAGTTCCGCTGTGGCGACCCCTTACCGGGAAAAAGCCGAAAGATACAATTTACTACATTTTGGTAACCAGTTGAGTGGACTGATAAAAACAGACTTTTTTCTGCCATGACCTGGGCACAGTATAAAAAAATACAATCTGAGTATGACATTGAGTATTCACATAAAACTAGTATACCTATTATGGTGATTACCAGAAAAAGCAAGTGGTAGAAACACAATGATTTACTGAAGAAAATACCATGTTAAAACCATAATAACATATAAAAAGAAAAGAGCTTTCATCTCTTTGTAACATATATCTAGAGGCTTCACAAAATCAACAACTGTTAGAATGTCAAAATGTGGGATTTGTCAGCAGTGTCAGTACATATACTAAGGAGATATGTTACTAATTAACAACAAGAAAATACAAACCACAGGGCACTACAGCTGTCAATCAAAGGGAGTAGTTTATGCAGCTGCACCCAATGCCCCTCCTGCTATATAGGCAAAACTGAATGAAAGCTTAAACAGCAAATTTATGAACATTTTTATATTAGGAAGTCCATTAATGCATTACATTAGCATATTACTATTCATAACGAACATAGTTTTATGTTTGCAATACTGGAGAAAGTAAACATCCATCCAAGTGGTGGACCGTGGACAATAATCCTGGAGCAACATTAATTATGGTGGCAGATATTTCCTAATGCCACACAACCACCTGGCCTTAGTGATATTATTACAATCATGAGTTTTCTCAACATGAAAGCTTATCAAAAATAATAGTTATTCATTTTTTATATATTATAGCTACCATTATTATATTTATCAAGGACAGTTAATGAGTTATACATTTTTATATTATATTATTGATATTTGTTATTTGATATTTATTATTGACATTCTATATATTATAAGCTGTTGCAAGTATTGATCGTCACACTTTTAAGTGTTTTTGAGTGGTTTTAAAGTCACTATACAGTGAATCGGCATAAGAATAGAAATGGATACATTAGTAACAATGTTTCTTATAAGATTTTTTAGGCTCCAAGTTCAAAATGTAGTCATGTGACCAAGATAGTATAAAAGTGTTCATATGACCTTAATTTGATATCTGATGAAGTCTCTAGATATATGTTCCAAAGTGACTAAAGCTCTTATCTTTTTATATGTTTTTATGGTTCTATGGTTTTAACATGGTACTTTCTTCAATAAATGATTGGTTTTCTACCACTTGTAGCTGCATTTTCATGCTGGTTAGTTCATTCTTTCATATTCAGAGCACCAGAAGAAGTTAAGAACAAAGGAAATGAACAACATAATTACATAATAGTTTCAATATTTACAGTGAGTAATTTGAAAACATTCCAGATCATAACTGGGAGAAAGCCATCGGGTGTTTATGGAATGATGTAACTATTTATGGAATGACTCCTGGGGTACATGAGGTGTGGCTTAAAGCTCTTTTACAAAGAAATAAATATCAGCGGCTTAAAACCCAAGTGCCACTTTGAAAAAATTAACTTTTCTTTCTGGGATATGTAATTCTCTCTTCTAGTGTTTCATAGGAATATCAAAACTGTACTAGGCAAGTGACCACAGGGGCCATAAAATGTCTAGCCATATGTACCTTTAACTGGCCATACTTAAACAGTATGGCTTTTCAATGACATAATAGTGCTTACCTCCCAAACTGAGAAAGGTGGTATATAACAACCCTGGTGTAAACTTGTGTCCAGTCAACCAATCATTAAGACTAGCCTTAAAGGTAGTCAAAGTAGTACTTTGGCTGACCTATAGTGTAGCTTATCCCACAGACTGGGAATATGTTGGATTAGCAGCCTATGTCTCCAGGGAGTCTTGTTATTTGATGGTATAGATGTGGGTCACTAATAGGGGTGTTTGCATAGCTACTATTTTTTCCAGATAAACAAGAAATTGAATACAACTGGTCCTTTAGTGGCTTGAGAAGCAAGACACATGTCACATTCAAGCAGCCTATAAGCTGCAGTGTGCAACTGGGGTGATAATAATCTGCCATAATAGTTGAAAGAATTAAGGCCATTTAGTGTTCTTGGAAAGGAATCAGTGGACCCTAACTAGTTGTAAAATATGGTTAGATTTCTACTTACTAAATGGGGAACTGAATTCAGTAATGGATCTGATGACGGAAGGATGATTCCTTTGAATCTTGAAGCTATTCCCATGGAAATTAATGAGACCAGATGGAAGGACTTCCTGACTGATGATGCTCAATTAAGAGAAAATTGTCTACATAATAGTAGGGGCTCTAATGAACACATCTGCCAGAAAGGAGTACTATTAATAATATATGAGATAGAAGCAGCTTTTTTTTTCTAAATGCTACAATGCTGCACTTTTTGCAATTAACTTAAGATCATTTTATGTGCGTTGAGTATGTGTACATTGCGGCCCTTGCTGGATCTGTTTAGCATTAGTTGATGAGTGAATAACAGCAAACTTGATCAGTCGCACTTCTGAGATATTGGACTGGATGTTTACAATAGAAATGCCAGACAGGACAGGGCCCAAAACTGATCCCCATGGTACCCCACTAGTTACAACTGTACATTCAGAATGGGTACTAGCAACCTTCACGAAATGAGATCTGTCAGCTAGCAAATTTGTAATACTGTGGATAACACACGGGTCTACATTTAGTCTGTCTAATTGTTTTAATGACACCAGCATGGTGGATACTGCAAATACTTAGCCAGAACAAGTATGTAGAGTGCACTAAGTGACAACTGTCCATAGCCCATGTAATATTTTCATAGCAGCTTACTAGGTTCAAAAGGCAGGACTTGATATTCCCAAAACCAAACTACTGGGGTCTAGATCAGTTAAGTTGACTATGTTTGTAGAATTAGTTTTGTAATGATAAGTTTCATGCCTTTGCATATAGAGCTGTCATGGCTGATGAGCCTATAATAACCTGGATCTGTACAGGGGCCACTCTTGTATATAGGAGTAATAGTGGCTGTTCTTCAGTCATCAGGCTCAAACTCTATGCTAAGGTTCACAGGTTCATTAGTACTTACTGGGATATTGATCTGTGATAATCTATAGAAGCCTAGCTTTAATTCCCAGAGCAATTATTAGCCCTTATGTTTTGCAACATGAATGTCTAAAGATAGGCCAGACAAGTATATGTTAGGGTAACTGCATGTCTCTCCTTTTCTTGATGGGTATCAGTGCTAAACTAGGGGTAAATTTGTGGTTATCCATCCATTCATCCAAATTGCATTTCAGTAGTGTAAGAGAAATACTCTGCTTTATGTGGAGGGGTAGTGGGCTCCATAGAAGTAGTATTATTTCTCTGATACATGCCTATCCCTCCAGTATGTTTGGTTAATCTAGCAAGAGATGAATGTACCTTGAGAAGGGGTTTCTTAACACCAGTAGACTTTCAATTGTGTATTGGGTGTGACAAAACAGGGTCTGTTAAGGTCTATAAGTGAGACAGAGGTCACCTGTCAATAGTCTGTATAATACCGAGAAGAGGAACGAGACTTTGAGACAGTCTCCATTAATTTATATAGTGCCCCATGGCAGTTTATGAAGACACCCGTCTGCTGTCATTTCATGGACTACAATGCTTTTACATGAGCTTTGACCTCTGAAAAATAAATGCTCAACAGAAGTGGTCCAAGGACTGACCTCTAGATGACTCCCCTGTATATTATTGAACACAATACATTTACAAAATCTGCACCAATTATTGGGGTTAGTCCCTTGGCAAACCACAGAATAATGCTAGAGATCACAAACTGCAGTTATTTAGGCTTGGTTTACTACAAATCTTCCTCCAGTTAATTAATGACTAAAAATTGGAATATAACTGATGTATTTTACTTACTGACTGAAATCCCCAATGATAGAGATTTACCTGAAAAGTAATCATCCTGGAGAAGGACAGTTGTCTGAAAGCATGATGGAAAATCATAGTATGTGAAGTAAGATAAGAGGGTGAATGTAGGTATGTACACACACACACACACACACACACACACACACACACACACACACACACACACACACACACACACACACACTTACGCACACATATGCAAGCACACAAGCACAGTCCCACACACAAATAAATCCATCCATCCTGGAGAAGAGAATAGGGGATGGCATAGGGGTGGAGTTGGCATAATGGTGATTGTGTTTTCCATTCAGACACAGTGTACATGGTTTGATTCTCATGATAGAGGTGAAGAGTGCATGCACATACACACACACACACACACACACACACACACACACACACACACACACACACACACACACACACACACACACACACACACACACACACACACCAACACCCACAGCAATTCAGAGCAAATCACCTGAAAAAATGTATCACAGCAGTGAAGTAGGCTGGCAGACATTAATGTTGTAACAGAGCTGGTAATTGGGGGTGTTATTTTTTTTATTTATTTATTTTTTTAAGGACAGGCCTCCCCTCCCCCTTTATTTATAATGTGTCTGTGTGCCACCTTTGCATTTACTTTTATTTTCTAATGAGGCACATGTTTGACCTCTACCTGAATTTGCATTACCAAATTTAGGCTATACAAGACAATGCATGGAGTAGGCATGCTGTACATCAGATATAAGCATAATATAATTTAGGGGATGGGCATGGTAGACTCATCATCACTTGCATAGGCGGTTGGAGGGTACAGTGACTGCTGACTGCAACAGTATGAGCTAAGAAAGAGCCATGAAAGCAGTTAGAGGACACAGTCAATGCTGGCTGCAACTCTATAAGCTGGGGTAGGTCATTGGGAGGGAAACATAGTAGTCACATACTGTGCGTGGCTGAAGAGAGCCAGGGATCATGTCATGCAGTGATGTAGTCAAGCTGCCATGATGAAACCATTGGCCATGTCCACTGTGTTGGCTTTTGTTGTGCGAACTTGATGAGATCTACGAGAAGAAGTCATAGAAGTCGGAGACCATGAATGTTTAGCATGACCATACACTGATTCTGAGTAGTACCAGTGCCAGCAAAATGGTCATCAACAATGAGCAGGAGTGACAATCAGTGTGCCCAAAAATGATAGACAAGGGGTAAAAATGCATGCACATAGCCATGCAGCTTGATGTGGCATCCCAGGTGTTGAGTTGAAGAAATGTTTCCATCACAATTTGGACCACAGTCAAGACAGGGGTTGGCAGGCTGTGACAGCTGACAGTGAGGGATTGTTTCAAAAGATCTTAACAGTCCTGATTGCGACAGTCTGTGTCCATCTAACTCCATGATTACCCACTGAGTGCATAGAGATCATGGTCCATGAATGCAAATCAGAAGAAAATGTGTCTGATGAACGCACTGATAAAGGCATTATTTGCCAGTAGTGATTTTAGCAGGCCAGTAAAGTGAAAGCCAAAGTTCTTCCATTCCCTACACACTGTTAATCTCATTGCGACTGACATTCTCAACAGATTTTGAAGATCTTGCTGATACAATTACAATGCAGACTGCTTTCTAAAGTCTGCAACTTTTTTCTTAACTCTGTAGTGATGGAAGACTACAGACCCTCTCTTCAAATTCCTGCATTTTACTGTTGTATGGCATTGAGTGAGGTTGGGAAAAATGGTGCCTGCACATTATATCATGCTAAGATGAGCCACTCAGCATGGTGGTTATGCTAATAAGGCTACTTATTGACAGTGCTTCTGTATCACTTAATTGCTGGAAATAACGTTTGACATCATGTTGACCACAAGGCATGTGACCACTAAGTTCATGTGTATGGCGTGCATACCCCCATAGTGGCATGGTGCTGCATTATGCAGATATAGTAATATCAGTGGTACATACCTCCACGTGTGTGATGAACAAGGATGGCACCTTAATATGCAGCCTCACAGTGGTCTGTTTAATGGCTGCTGTGCCACCCTTCTTCAACAGGCTGAGCTCAAGATGAATCTATGCAGTGAAATATTGCTTACATGAGTTTGACCTGACTTGGGTGTGCTAGGCTGTCTTCCTTGTGATGTCCATCACATTGGTCATGTACCCTCTTACAGCACTCCTCCATCTGTGAAGCAGCCTGGCATGCTATCTCTAATAAATACTGCTTTACCTCTTTAATAGTCAGTCATTTGCTCAGTCTGCCAGTACTACTCAATGCCTAATGAATGCCTGATTAACTATCTGGCTCGTTTCATTGTGATCCTATCAAAAAAGCTTTATACATGCACACATCCCTATTCTATAAATCCCAGAGAATACTTAATTATACTATATTGTTTTATGTATTCTTTCTCATTATACAGGTTTCATATTTTCTTTAAAGTGACGTGTAACTGTGTACCACACTAAATATTAACTATAGTGTGTAACTCTGTTATAGACTAATAACGAAAATCTCTGAAATATTGGTAAAATCATAAAATATGAATTGATTGAAACAGAATTTTACATCCCTATAAAATAAAAATTGTGGCTTGAATACATGTCAGAAAAGTAAACAGGTAAAACCTGTTCAATTAATTAAGGAATCCCATCTAACAGTTCATGTAATTGTAGAGACAAAGGTACATTCTGTACTGCAGAGTTTATGACAAATCCTCATTGAGTATTTAATTGAAAGTATTATGTAACACTCTAGATAAACTGGGAGAAAAGGTAGTAGTTTTACACATGACATATAGTCATGCAATCAGACTGATAAAGTGGTAGAGAAAGGATAAGAAGAGACTGCACAACACAATGGCCTGGAATATGAATATGAAAAAATTGCAGGAATTAATACACAGGTAAAGCAGTAGAAGGAATAATAACAGATGAAAACAATCTAGTGATACTCAGCCTAAAAGTAAGCAGCCAATGTGCTATGGTACCAGTGAAGGTTTGGAGAATGCAGGAATTGTCAGGAAAAAGCAATATCTGTGCTAAAGAAGTCATATCTCACCTAGGTGTCACATGATGCTAAAACCATACCTGCAGTATTTTATGCAGTTCTGAAAAATGTCATTGCTTTAAAATTTTAGGCCTAGTAGACAAAGTTCAAGAAAGGGCAAGAACATTGTGCAAAAAAAAAAAAGTGTGTTACAAATACACTATGTATATGGAAAATAAAGGTTGGGATTGACATTTCAACTTGATATCCTTCTCTGTATGAGCCTTTAGATAAAAAAGCAAGTCCAGGGTGTACCACCTGCAACAGAAACTATATGATAAATGTCTGTAAACACTTAACAGGTACAGTCTAGAAGAAAGATGGCAGTGAGGGGACAAATTAGAAATGTTTGTGTGCCATAATAAAATCCAAGTGGCTAATGTCTTGATCCAAGTGGCTAATATCTTGCAGAAAAGAGATGCATGGAATGGGATCACACAGTTTGAAGATACAGAGACAATGGATTAGGAAAAATGCATTACTTCACAGAAATAGTAGTAAATGTTGATAGCTTTCCTTAAGATTTAGTACCTGAAACACAACATCACATTTCAAGAATGGACAAGACACACATAAAACAGTTGTAGATAATGGTATGGAAAGAAATACTACTAAACAATACACAACCTGTTTATCCAACAAGTAGAAAAATTGGCAACCTAGGCATATTTTGTATTTGTATCAGATTCAATGTTGCAATTTAAAAAGAAGATGGAGAATGAAAACAAAAGCAGATATCTTGAATAATAAAGAAACCATTTCTGCATTTTATTTCTGAAGACTCAACCGTCTGGACACCTAATACTCCTTAATAGCGATAGACTTGATAATATTACCACAAAATACAATAAATGTTTTTCTGTTTTGTGTTCAGTGATTACTGGTACACCTTTTGTGTTTCAGTCTTATAATGTCTTGTTTGCTTGTGGTTCCAAACCCCCCTTAAAGTATTACATCTGAGATAGCAGTAAGTGAAGTGTGACGTTCACAATTAAACTATACTGAAAGCATTACAGCCTGGTTTATGTCCACAAAGGTCACAAAACAAAATGATTTTTCTGCAATCCTTTATATGCCAGTGTATTATTCTCTGTTTCTTTATTAACAATAAAATCTAATAAAGTGTTAAAGCTTACTGATCCTTCCTCAGAAAAACATACTGTAACCCAGTATTGCTCAAGTCTGGGAAAGGCAAATGTCTCTGCTCTAGTTTGAAGACAATTTATCTAGTACCACATGATTAAAGGATGAACATCTCTCTTGTTAAATATTTCAGAAAATCATGCAAGTTTGATCTCTAACAGAATGACTCAGCATGCTACATTACAAATGCACACCAATGATCTCCCGTTACTGTGAAGATGGAAACATTTGTACGCCTGAGTGTTTTCCATATTTTTCAGCTTTCCCTGATTTTGCAGAACATCCTACTTTTGCTTTATAGTTTTGCCCTCTTGCATTGTGAAATGTTTGATTTTTTACTGGTAAATTGCTGAGGAGTACGATCAGTCAATAATTCCAAAATTCAGATTTGATACTTTGTATTCTTCAGAACCCACTCATTAGTACACATTAACGCAAAACCTGTTCATAAGATCATAGAAGGTTACTTGGCTAAATGCCCTAGAGCCTTTTTCAGCCTAGCCATACATGCCCCAACCTTCTCAATTATCAATGGTCATAAGCTAGAATGGCTTTGGTACATGCCTGTGACTTAGGGCATGTACAAACTGACCATTAAAATAAGGGCCACAGGCAACAAACCAGCTGTGAATTTGTGATTTCCCATCCATTTGTCCAACTTGCATTTGAACAGGCTTAGGGAATAGCTCTGTTTCATTGAATGGGGAGTCCATTCCAGAAAAGGGGTGATCTCTGCGACACATACCTATTGCTCCAGCATGGTTTGTTTATGTCACATAAAGTTTAGATCCTTAGATTGGGTATTTCTAGTGCTGTTTGTTTTGTGAATATATAGCAGATCAATCAAGACTAGAATGGAGAATGCCTTGTAGGTTAGGCATAGATGCCCCTCAGTAGTCTGTAGGAGACCAAGTACAGGGACAGGGCTTTGAGGCAGTCCACATAGGACATACTTACATCTTGCATTCTTTTAGTGAGGAACCTCAGTGGCCAATCTAGTTATTCCAAATGCCTGGTCAGGTACACACTGAAAGGAGCATAGTACTCAATTATTTGTCTAATGAGGGCTGAGTATAGTAGGACTTTGTTCTCCTTAGATATGGATGCCATGCCATGTAGAAGGATTTTCTCACTACAATGGAAACATGGTTTTCTCATTATCATGTGCATATATTATCATAATACTGTTATTATTCTAATTGTTGCTATGAATAATATGGTGCTATTAACTTTCTAAGGGAATTAGAGCTATTTGTACAAAAAATGTCCCTGATTTTTGAGCATTTGAATTTCAATAAAGGCTCGTAGGCTCATAGATCCTTACTAGGGTATTGATCTGTGTGGAGCTTAAGAAGCCTAGCCTTACATTCCCAAGGTAGTTTTTAGCCCTTATGTTTTGCATACAGTAAACCCAGAGAAAGGTCAAATAGGGATGTATTGGGACATGTATATCTTTTTCTATCCATGAGGGATATAGATGCTAAACTTGGTCTGAATACATCGCTACTCATTCATTCATCCAAATTACATTTGAATAGAGTTTGGCAAGCACTTTGTTTTACGTGAAGAGGAACACAGTTCCATGGAAGTGGTATTGTCTGTGATATGAATCTAGTATTATTTACCAAAATCACTATTTACCAAAACAGAAATGCTCGTGCACAGTTTCGCGAAATTGCTTTTCACAGAAAATGCTCTTTCATGAAACATTAATAAAAAAAAAATAAAAAACATAAACTTAAAAAAAAAACAATATTAATCACATTTATGCAGGGGGGCTTGCCCCCCTGCACCCCACACACACACACCACTTTTATATTCTCACTCCGAGATTGCACTACAGTGGGTAAAAGGGAATATTCCCTTATCCCCACTGTGCCGCAATCTCACCAGCAGCCCTTTTGTGATGTTTTTTACTTTTTTTATTTCTGTTTCACAGAAGTGCATTTTCAGTGAAAAAGCAATTTTGCAAAACTGTGCGTGAGTGTTTGTGTTTTGGTAAATTGTTGATTAGGTAAACAGTCTTAGACCCTGTGATACATGCCTATCTCTCCAGCATGTTCTGTTTATTTTGCAAAAGTGGTTAATATTCTCTGGGAGAGTGTTTATGATACCACCAGGCTTGTGAATGTGTAACTGTTCTATCAAAATGGGGTTTGTTGAAATTCTATATGCAAGGCAGAGGGTAACTCTCAGTAGCCTGTATGATACTGAGAAAAGGAACAGGGTTTTGAAACAGTCTGTATATATATATATATATATATATATATATATATATATATATATATATATATATATTTATTTTATTTTATTTTTTTTTTTTATGATTCACGCCCTTGAAGTTTTAGTGAGAAAGTGTTGCAGTCATCCCAGTTGTAAGAAGTATCTGCACAGGTACATACCAAAAGGGAAATTATACTCAATGATCTGTCTAATGATTACAGTGGAACAATTACTTCCTTGGATCTAGATACTGTAGAAAGAAGTTGTGCAATGAAAAAGGATTTCTTTACAATGGTGGATGTGTGATGACAGAAGAACAGTTCATTGTCAACAAAAGCACCCAGATTCCTAACAATAGGATCAATTTTTTGTGGTGTGTTGTCAATGCAATTGTTACTAGAGGAGTCATGTTTGCTGAAGGATATGTTTATATACTTCTTTTCATTTAGTTTTAGTTTTGGTCCTTGGTTTTGCCAACAGCTATTTGCTTGAGACAAGCCCTCTTGGAGGATACTGATGTCCTCTGAGAGTTCATAATGGCACCAAGTCTGCAGTCATCTACAGACTCTTCCAGCCATGAACCCTTAACATCTGCTTTGACCTCTAAGAAGTAAAAGACCAAGAGGAGTAGCCTACAGACTAAACTCAGGGATACACTGCTAGTGACAGGTCTTTTGGAGGAGATATCACCACACACCATTATTTCACAGATTATTTTTGTAAGTCAATTTGCTAACCACTCAGTTACACATGGACTGGCATTTATGTGGAAGAGTTTATCTGTGATATCTGAGTGTAGCATGGTGTTGAGCACCTTAGTGAGGTCTAGGTATGTGGTGTGCATTGTTTGGCCCTCATCCATTAGTTCAGTAACTTTTTCAAAGAAGTTAACAAAGTTACGTAGGCAGAACCTGCCCTTGACAAATTTGAACTGGGTTGGCTCAATAGTCTATAGGTTCCCTATATCCTCTTCTATTAAGCCCACAAGGATAATTTTTCCATAGCCTTGCAGATGATAATGGTCAGACTCATGGATCTATACTTACCTAGTTCCTTTGAAGCCCTACCTGTGTGCATAATTTGAGGCTGATATTGAATAGCTTCTGTAGGGAATCTAACAAGCCATGTTTCAGGCTGACCAGTAGGCAACCTGGTATGCTATGTGACCCCATAGATATAGTGCTGTTGGCCTTAGATAGTACCTAGAGAACTTTTTGTTCTTGGGTGACTTGAGTGTGTGTGGGGAGGGTGTATGTGGGTGTGGGTGGTCGGATAATATTGAAGAGGAGAGGGGCGAAATTTGAGCTAAATATCTCTGTTAGTAGAATAGCAATGTCCTCTGGATCTGCATATGTAATATAATTTACTTTTAGATCTGTGCAATGCTGCATATGTTTTATTATTATTATTCTTATAATAATAAATGTCTGATTTTCAAGCAAATTAGTTAA
The DNA here is from genome assembly GCF_019279795.1 of Protopterus annectens. Lineage (NCBI taxonomy): Eukaryota > Metazoa > Chordata > Ceratodontiformes > Protopteridae > Protopterus > Protopterus annectens. Next base: position 1,839,783,105 of record NC_056725.1, on the reverse strand, counting down.
GAGCTATGGCACTGCTTCAACTCCTGAGACACCAAAAAGCTACTTTCAATGCATGTGTGTATGAATACTTGTGCAAATTTGGTTTTCTGCTATATAATACTGTTGTGTTCATTTCATTGTACTATTTGTAGCATAGCATGTATCATTTTAGGATCCCTGACTTTACCTTTCAAGTCAAATCTATAGGCACCAATGCATAGTGCACTGAGGATGTGAGTATGTACTGCTTCAGCCAAAATGCCTATCATACCATACTTCAGATTCATCTTGGGAATATGAAAAAGCAGAAAAAGTTATGCAGAGAAAAATAAACTGATCAGATTCGTCTGTTGATTTCAGTGTCATGAATATGTCTCACAATTAGATAGTCCAAATATGTAGTCACTCACACTTCAGCATTTAATCACCATGGCTAAGCTATGGTTTTATAATCAGGTGCATTACTGACTGAAAGTTAAATAAAATACACATAATTTTGATAAAATTATTAAAAGACAATCAAAAATTTAAATTCAGTATGGGTGCAATGCAGAATCATACTCAAAGATACAATTTTTGAATATAAGAAAATTCTGAGGGTCTTGATGGTGGGGACTTCTTGAATCTGTAGACAATGTTTTTGATTACATGCATCACATAAAATATATCAAGTCCTATGACATTTCTTTCATTTTTTTCTAGTACACTGAATTTCCACTCCAGTGGCAATAGTACTTTCAGATATACTTCGCTGCATAAATATCTTTAATGTGAGAGAATGTTATGTTATTATAGGAATAAGCTATTGAGGATGGTTCACCTAAATAAACAGACTGTTTCATTTTGACAAGTCTTCTGTCACTGAAACTGTTTTGTCAAAGTGAGTTAGTGTCTTAGAAGAGACTGTGAAGAAAAATAAAGTCAACTCTACTCAACACAATGTCTTAATGTACTAAGCTAACAGCGAGCATATCCTGTAAGTCCACGATATGGGCTCCCACAAACTCTATTTACAATCTGTGTGATTCTAACCTAATTATTCAAAGATGCAGTGTCTGTCCCTGGAAAAGACACTTGTGCCTAGTGTATATACTCAGTTAGCAATTTAAAATAAATACTATTTTTTAGCCAGAAGCTCTGTGTGTACTTTCAAGAATTAGAGTAGTGACCTAAACATCTGTAGCTGAAGCAAACACTTTTATGACCAAAGACTGGAACTGGGCTTGACAGAAATTGTAAGGAAGCTGGAACTGTGAAAAAAGGCCAATACTGATATGATGATAAAAACTCATCAAGCCCACAGGAAATCTCAGACATCTACAGCATGAGATAAAATAAGAACACTTTTACTGGGTTAAACATATACACCCAGGAAATTACACCATAACTGAAGCTAAAGGCTGGAATCAAAACGAACCTGCAGCTAAGTGGTGTAGCAAAAAGGTCTTTAAATATGATCATGAAAAACAGCATTTCAGAGACACATTGTATGTAGACTTTTGGCCATGTTTTTAACCTGGCTAGTGGGGCTTATTTACACAGCTGAGTAGTTCTAGGAATCTTTTGACTATGTAAATCTCTTGCCTCAGGCATTTCTTTCAGAGGACACATGACTTGTTATTAAATGTCATTTTGCTGGCATGCTTTATTAACATTGTGTTATGCCATCGTGACAGCCTACCATGGTGATTATACAGACCATGTAGCATCACTGTGATAAGGATGCCTGTGAACTGGAAAGGGTTATTATCAGTGTAGAAATGATCATGCCAGGACTTCCCTCTGTCTTTAGCCCATCATGAATCATAGGGTGAGCATGGAATTCACTTACAGCTTGTGTTAATTGTTGCATTTAGTACATAATGCAAACTGACTGCGTAAGTGAGGAGACATTCTTATATGGTTGAAACGTATCTTTATCAGCATTATGTGTAACATTTGAGTTTAATAATTCTGCATGGCTGCTTCATATAATTGTCAAGTATGATACAACTGTTATAACATGTACAAGCCAAGGGGCAGCACTGTACATGATAGCATCATGTAAAATTAAAGGTGAATTTCATTTTTGGCTATCATATACTGTCTAAAATGGTCATCCCCCTCATACCGATAGATTGGAGATTGCAGTATCATCTATAAAACACCTCGGTTAAACAGGTGGAAATGTTTTAGTACATTCCACTAACAGTACTTTATTTAGAGACGTTTCCTCTGATGCAATAGTATCCGTGTGACTGCTATTAACAGCATTGTTAACATTTGTTTATAAGTGAAGGGTTACAATAATTACCCAGTTCTGAAATGCAAGGGAAATGTTGTCAAATACTTCCACATACCATTTAATGGATGGCTGCAGTGCCTTTTCATTCTTTCTGGGTCAGATATATATTCAGGTCCTACAGTTTAGCTAGAGCCATGTGCATTCTGTCTGGGTACTTTCAAAGTAGATCTGCTATAGATCATTCTGTTTTTTTGTGCTGGACCAACACCATATAGATACACAGTCCTCAACCAAGCCTTCATCATTCATCCATCTAATTCCTGTGGGAATCTGTTAAAAGTTGTTATTACACAGACTGATGTATCTGCAATTGCTACACTTTGTAAATCATGCAAACAGGAGGCTATGGTAGTCCCCCCCCCCTTTTACTGAAAAGCGTATTCATGATTTCTACTTATCTTTTAGCTTCTTCTCTTGTTCCTTATTTTCCTCTACTGACTGTTGAGACCTGATCTCCTGGCTGCTTCATGGAACTGTTTGCCTTCTTCATGTGGAAGCCATAGTTCATGCATTCCCTGGGGTAAGAGTCAAGCTAGCCAGGATGGAAGCCATAATCAGCTGGATGTTTTAGGAGACCAGAATTTGCCTGCAATCCCTAGCCTCCACTCTGTCCATTCTTAAGGGGTTGGCAGGCACTAGAACCTCTGAATGACACTCCTGCCTCTACAGGGAATGTAATCAAAGTCAGTGCACTTGTCTGTGAGACCCGTTCTCCTCCATTTCACCTTCAGAAAATGTGCACAGTCAGACAGTCAAAGCCTCTCCCCAAGAAAAGATAAGCACACTAATCCTCATCATTCCACTTTGCTCTGACATCTCCAACAGGTGTACAGGTATACAGGAATACAGGTATACAGGTGTACCACATACTAATCAAACTCAAGCTGCCAGGACAGTGATTAAGGCTTTATATTTCTTTGTCACTGGAGCTATGATCTGGTTTCGTGGGGTAGTGAGTGAAGAATTATTACCATTTGCATCTTCAGTGCAATGGCTCTCACACATTTTGTTACATTTTATTACTTAGTTTTAATTTATTTAAAGTAAGAAGACTGCAACACTAGGCCTTTTCAGCTACAATGTTGTTACAAGATTAATAATACAATGTAGTAAGGCATTTACATTCCACAGCTTTTACAGACAGAATAAAAACAACTTTATATCTATATACCTATATCTATATATATATATATATATATATATATATATATATATATATATATATATATATATATATATATATAGGTTCCTATCAGTTCGTCGAAACTTTAGCAGTTCAAACACCATATGTTCGAACTGTGAAATTCAAAAACTGATTATCGCGAAGCTGCGGAACACCAAATTCTTTCCCAGGGAAAGAATTCTGTGGGCCGTTTCTGTGGCTTCACGATTTTCAGCACTGTGGTGGAAAGTTACGGGTCTGGTTCAGGTAAGTGTGCAATTGTGTGGACATTAGGGTTAGGGCCGGGATAGGTGAGTTAGGGTTAGAGCACGGGTCAAGTGAGTGCGCGATAGTGAAGGACCTTAGGGTCAGGGTTTGGGTTAAGGTAAGTGGACAGGTAGTAGTGTATGTACAGTTTAAATACATATGCTACATATGGTGTTCGAACTTCTGCTGTTTCGACGAAGTGATATAAACCCATATATATATATATATATATATATATATATATATATATATATATATGTGTGTGTGTGTGTGTGTATATGGACCCACGGTGGTGGTGCTGCAGTAGCGTTGTTGCCTCACAGTAAGACACTGTCTGGTTCGATTCTCAGCTAGAGCATCTTCTGCGTGGAGACATGCGTGAATGGGCGTACCTTCATTGAAGGTTGTGCATAAGGCCTGGCAAGCTGGTACGTAAAAAGCAACTGCCAATCATTAGCGGACCGGAGTTCTGCTGTGGCAACCCCTAACCAGGAAAAGCCGAAAGACACAAATGTGTGTATATATATATATATATATATATATATATATATATATATATATGGCTCTATGTCAAAATAGCCAATTACCATAATGTCAAATTGCAAAACTACAAAATGGAAATGATGAAAGTTCACATTTGTGACCGTCCAGTGCAAAAGGAGTCAGTTGGCCAATGAGGTGAACTTTGCACTTTTCTCCACTGTAGTGCAATCTCAGAGTTGGTATATTTAGTGGGCAGCTGGGTAGCAAAGCCCCACACTTTGGTGGGTTTTATTTGCTTCTGTTTGTTTTTTTAAGTTTTGTTGGCTGATTCTTTACTTACCAGGGGACAATTTACGATGATCTGGATGTTCTTGAATATTACCTTTCATTGTTTCCGTCTCGCCTTTTTGCAACTCGACATTATGGTAATTGATTATTTTGACATAGTTCCGTACATATATATATATATATATATACATATATATATATATATATATATATATATATATATATATATATATATATATATATATATATTTACATACATACACTATATGCATTTACAATCCATGGAAAGACAGAACAATTATAGGCATATGACCAAACAGTAATTTGCATTAATTCAGTGAAACATACAAGCCGACATTCAAACAGATTTGCAACATGACATGTTGATATGCATATACACACAGCGATTTTTGCTTAGTACTTGGCAAGGTGTGATTTTAATAGCTGATAAGGTTGGATGTACTTGATGGACAGTGTGAGGACATTCCATGCTTTAGAGTTCCTTTAAAGAAATGCTGTAGTGAAAAACTCTAATGAGTATGGAACTGAAAATGGGGCAAGCAGATTCAAAGAAGAGGTGCCCAGCCTCTGAATAAATAGTTTTAGAATATACAAAGGTACACACTGACATAGAAAAAAAAGGTTCTGATGATTACAGAGCATAGGAGATGCCTGTCCATTGTCAGATGATAAAACAAAAATATCCTGCATCCCATACAGATATGGCTCAACCAGAGGAATCATGGCAAAATGGAGACATATTTCTTTAAAAAAATGGAAACCACATTTATGTGCAAACGCTCCTAAGGGCATAAAAGAGTTTCAACACTTCAATGCACAATGACAGATTAGTCTTTAACAATGCACTGCATCCCAAATGCCAGACTCTGCCAGCTGTGCAAGTGCCCTTGCAGTTAAAGTGGACAATGCAGTTGAAGTCGTTGTTTATTAGATGCATTAGACCCAAAGTTGAGAATGGAATAACAATAAGGAAACCTTATAAGAAAACAAGCATGAGTAAACTGGAAAGAGTACAGCAGAAATATACCAAGGGCATCCATGGATGTAAAATTTTAAGTTATTATGAAAGACTAAAATATCTGAACTTGTACAGTGTTTCTTATAGATATCTAAGAGGAGATCTTAATTAGGTATATAGGACATTTAGAGACAACTACTTCTGGGAATGTTTGGGGTTATCAAAAAGTAGTAGAGAATCATCAGACATCCTACATAGGAGATTCTATAGGAATGAGAAGTGTTCTAATTGTTTCTCTAAGAGACCAGCTAATGCATGAACAGACTACCAAATTACATTAAACCAAGTACTAATTTAGCTATTTGTAAGAACAGCATGGACACTTATTAGGGGAACAAGTGTTTTGGTATATTGGCAGGCTAGAAGGGCATTAATGCCCATAGTTGAAGTATTTAAATGTATATATACATACACACACACACACACACACACACACACACACACACACACACACACACACACACACACACACGTGTGTGTGTGTGTGTGTGTGTGTGTGTGTGTGTGTGCATACATATGCTCTACAACACTAAGTTGACAGAAGAGCATAATGCACGTAATTGCAAACTGATGAGAGTTGTGCAGCAGTTTCTAAGCTTGAGGGCTTAAACAGTGATGGCAAAGATATTGAGGCAAAATTTTACATAAACTTAAAATAAATCAATAAACACAAATCAAATAAAATGGCAGCAGCATTCAGCATAGAGTTTGAACCTTGTGCTGAGATAGGCCAGATGTTTGTGAACTGCTTCCCCCAGTGCTTCCCTTTAATGGATATTGCAGGTTTAAAGGCAGGGAGTAACTAGACATATAGTCCAGGGGGTCATTGTCTGGTTAAATGACTTGTTCAAGGTCATTCAGTGTGCAAATGAAGGACGAGGGAATCAAATCATGTACTACAGGAAATACATCATTAACAGCTCATAGCCTTAATACTCTAATCTAACAGTCAGACTATCTTTCCTGCAGTTACTCAAAGTCACTGAAGATGACAGTAGTATGAAAACATACAGACAGGTTATGCAAGTTAGACACATAAATCAGATTTTTTTTAATTAATAAACACTCCTAAGCCTGTGTGAATCCCTTTTCATTTATTTTAATATTTATGGGAATTTCTGGTTAAATGCTTATAGTGCCTTCATATTTGAACTGTTTCTTACTGAAATTGGTACACCTTGTTTGCTGTAGCATAGACTAGATCCAGGCCTGCTGAATCTAGCTTTGTTTGTTTGCTTGTTATTTCCCTGAAACGCTAATTCCACCTAAAATGCGGCTTTTCAGTGCTTCTGTGGATCCCTAGTGATATCTGCATTGCTTACTGTACTTATTTCCTTGTTTCACTCGAAAGAAAGTTACTGTTTGTCGTTTTTGCATTTAAGTTACCTGTAACACATTGCATTTAAGTTACCTGGCACTTGCTCACTAAAGCAATTATATAAGTCAGCACTAAAAAATTAAAAGCACTACACCCTCACAAACTCCCCTTGAGTACCTCGTTCCCCATTGGCCCTTTTTTTTCAATTATAAAGGAATTCCCAATACTATTCTAGCATGTCCAAAGGTCAGTTGTCAATCTCCTCTCCGGTCCAGCTGGTGAATCTGGGAATCTTGAGGCAATGTTACAACTGCCTCATGTACACAGACAACACTCTCCTCCTCCCAACAAATTCCAACACATGTGGGAGATGCAACCATATAGCCATACTGGAGGCTAAGCTCTCTCAACTCAGTACTGGCGAAACCAGTCAGGAGGAGAAGGAAACCACACTTACTACAATTCCAGTCTCACATAGACCTACCACGACAGCAAACCAAACACATAAACACACAAAAACATACTCGGAGGCTCTAAATAAAAATCTGGCTAAGCAGCAGAGACCTCCAAAGCAGACACCCAAGCAACCGCTACCCCAAAACAAAACACATGCAACACATAGCTCACAAAGCCAGTGTGCCAAACAATCACAGCCTTTAAGGCTAAACAACACACCTGATACACTTGTAATAGGTGACTCTATCGTCAGGCACACTGACGTCCCGCTCACCAGGCTGAACAAGGAGAAGGACACGGTGAGCTGCTTGTCAGGCGCTAAGATCTGCCACATAACACAAGCACTCAGGTCACTCCAAGGCAAGTACAAATATGACTCAGTCATTGTCCATGCTGGTGTGAATGACCTGAGACGTACCTCCCTGGACTACATGAAAAGAGACATAGAGGAGCTCTCTGAGCATGTAGCCCAGGCCGGTATGACCCTGACCTTGAATAGCATCTTACCCTCACCAAGAATGATGCCACAATATGAAGATAAGATGATCAATTTCAACAATTGGCTTAAGTATTGGTGTCATTCAAAGGGGATCCAATGCTTGTCAGCCTGGGATGACATGCTCGACAAGCCACGATGCTTCGCTAGGGACGGCTTGCACCTGTCACCTCTGGGCTTTTGGATATTGGCAAAGGCTCTTGCTACCCCCATAGTGCCTTTTTTAGGCAAGGCTGAAAAGACAAACCCACCTCCATAAGTATCACAAGGGATAAGAAACTAAGAGTAATGCTACTCAACACCAGAAGTCTAAACCTCAAGATGCACGCACTCAAAACTCTCCTTAGCATGGAGAACATCGATATCTGTGCAGTAACAGAAACCTGGTTCAAGGCTCCCGAGAGCACCCCAGCACTACCAGGTTATACCTCATACCATGCTTTTCGGCCCCAAAACTTGGACCGAACCACAAAAGGAGGGGGAGTATCAATATTCGTCAAAGATATCCACACCTCCAGGTTGGTGGCACAGCACGAAGCATCAGAGACTATCCATGTGCAACTAACAGTGGGTAAAACTGCCTTCCACTTTGTAGACTGCTACAGACCACCCTCCCAAACCCAGGAATCCCACTCGGCCTTCCTGAGAACACTGGAAAATATGAAGGTCTCTCCAAACACCATTATATTGGGCGACTTCAACTACCCAAACATAGACTGGGAGCATTACTCTAGCTCCAACACACTAGCCCAAAGGTTCCTAGAATTTATAAACTCAAATGCTATGGAACAACTTTTTACCACTCCCACAAGAGGGGAAAACATACTGGACCTGATCATCACCAACATGGGGACTCTATGCTCCAGACCAGAAGTGTATCCCTCACTGGTAAGATCAGACCATAAACTAATCTCACTGGATATTCACATCCTGACTCCACCCCCTGCCCTGAAAACCACAGTGAAAAACTTCTCTAAAGCAAATTCCACACTCCTCAAAACTGAGGTGGAATCCTTCAAATCCCCCGGGCCTGTGGAAAATACGGCCCAGACCGCAGAATCCTTTATAAACGCATTCTATGAACACCTTCAGGAATGCATGGATTATGCAATCCCAAATAAAACCAAGACCCGATCCTCCAAAGGCAGACATCCTGTCTGGTGGACCCCAGCCATAAACAAACTATACAATAGAAGGAGGAAGCTACTACATGACAGAGCAAAATCCCAAAAAGGGAAGGCATCTCTGATCAGTATTAGCAAAAAACTATGGGCACTCATAAAATCGTCTAAGGCCAGCTTCGAGAGAAAAATTGCACAGGACACTAAGGATAATCACAAGGCTTTCTTTAGTTATGTTAGGAACCTGGGTGGGAATTCCCAGATATGCTCAGAATTAGTCCAAAATGACAAAAAATACACCAAACCCACAGTCATTGCCAACATCCTAGCTGACAGGTTCAGCGCAAACTTCTCCCCCCCTCCCCACCAAAAGGGCAAATATCTATCCCAGCAGAGTGCTGTCCCCCTGACATTTTGGATGCTCAGGTAAGAGCTGCCCTCTCCAAAGCAAAAAACACAGCATCAATGGGACCAGACGGTGTCCCAGGCTGTGTCCTACATGAACTCCAAGAAGAGCTAAACTCAAACATAAAACTACTGTTCAGTCTCAGCCTTACTACAGGATATGTACCCAAAGAGTGGCGTACAGCAACAGTGGTCCCTCTCCACAAAGGTGGTGCCTCAACGGATCCTGGAAACTATCACCCCATAAGCCTGACTAACTTGGTCTGCAAAGCTATGGAAAGGATCATCATGGACCTCATAAATAAAGATATTGGGGACCTACAGACACTGGATCCTACCCAGTTCGGCTTTGTTAAGGGCAGATCCTGCCTCTTAAACCTGGTTGATTTCTTTGAAACAGTCACCAAGGCCATTGATGAGGGGAAGGTGGTCCACACAGCCTAGCTGGACCTCGCAAAAGCCTTCGATACAATACCTCACTCGGGCATTATAGATAAGCTCACCAGCTTAAATATAAACCCTTATGTCACTAGATGGGTTGCAAACTGGCTCAAGGACAGAACCCACATGGTTAGAATTGCTGGAGCCATGTCAGACTCCAAACCAGTTACAAGTGGCATCCCAGAAGGCTCAGTCCTGGGACCTCTCTTGTTCGGTATATATTTCTCAGAGGTACAGGCCAACACGGAAGGACTGTGGCTGACCAAGTTCGCAGATGACTGCAAACTGAGCGCCATAATCGACTCTCCAGCCGACACAAGCATCCTCCAAAAGGGCCTCATAGAAACAGACAACTGGTGCCAGAGCCATGGCCTCAAGCTAAACACCAAAAAGTGTATAGTCATCCCCTTTGGCAAAAACAAAGTGCCTACAAATTACCACATAGGTGGTAATCCATTAAGTACAGAAGAAGTAATTAGGGACCTGGGGACCCAAGTTGATAGCAATCTCTCATTTGACAACCACGTGGCCAAAGTGGTTAGAAAAACATTTTATATAGCCCATCTAATCATGAAGGGATTCACATCTAGATCAGGGGAGGTCATCGTGCCTCTTTACTCATCCCTCATCAGGCCCATAATTGAGTACAATGCCCCTTTTGGGATGTACCTTACCAGACACCTACAGCAACTGGAAAGACCCCAAAAGTACCTCACCAAGAGGATCAAAGGGCTCAAACAGATTTCATATGCTGCCCGGTTAAAGAAACTCCAGCTCTACTCAGTGGCATACCGCCTGCTCAGAGGCGATCTGTGCCTGATGTACAAAGCCATATCCAACCCAGAATTAATGGACATGCTGCACCTCAGAAAATCCAAATCCCATCGAGCTACGCGCTCGAAAGACTTGAACCTCAGCACTGAAATAAATAGGACATGCTGGAGGGACAGATTCATAACCCAGAGGCTCCCTTCACTCTGGAATAAAATCCCAGTCCAGGTTAGGCAGAGTCCCTCACTGACTCTCTTCAAGAGGAATCTTGATGAGTGGATGGGAGATCGTAGGTTTACCCCGGGTATCACTTCTGTGTCACTGTTAGACAGAGGCACAGTATACTAACCTCAAAAAAGGGCATAGCAAAATTAATTTAAAATGGGTGGTGAAAGCCAAACACACTCTGGCTAGGCTTATAGATGCCCTAGGGCAGATAGCCTAGTATGAACCTATGAACCTATTTATTTATTGAAAAAAGGTTTTGAGAACAGGCATGTTTAAATCAACTTTTCTGAACAAGACTGTGCACTCACTAGTTAATCCCAGGGCTGGTATGCCTCATGGGTGAGTTATGTGGAGGCATCTTTTTATACATTGATATCGGTCTACTCTGCTGCCTATTCAAGGGGGTCTGTGATGCATTGATATGTAACCCTCCCGAGGTTTGTAAGGGATTTCACCTAGTAATGAGTGCAGTTCTGAACTCTGCAGCTACATATTCCACTGCATAGTAACCTGAACATAGTAAAATATATGAGGCCTCAGTTCTAGCAATATTACCTGTTTTATGTTGCAGAAGTTGGCATTTCCTACTTCTGCCATTGAAACATAATATTGCATTAATGGAGTAACTTTGAAAAGTTAGATTACAACTTTGTCTCTGATTATCTTTTGCATTGTTCTCACACAAGAGACTATCAAGAATTCTGAGCACAAGCCAATCTTACGTACCAAGTCAGTTAAAGACATCAAGAACTCCTGTTGGTGGAAGCCTGACATGTTCCACCAAGAAACCATACCTTTAATGACTTTATCATGGAATATGGGGTCTATATTAAAACCACGAAGGTGTTCTTACCTGAATACGTAAACGTTGACACATCTTCATCGAACCACGAAAACATCGATCGTCCTGAACCACGAAATCTGAAACATCGAATCATCATGGCTGGCCTTTCTGCGGTATAGCTCTGTAAGGTAAGTGTGCGATAATTAGGGAAGTTAGGATTAGGGTGCGGGTTAAAGTAAGTGCATACATGGTGGTATATGCAAGATTTAGTGTAGGGTTAGAAGTAGGGTTTAGTTTAGGGTTAGAAGTAGGGTTTTGGTTAGTGTATTTATCTAGTTTATTTAGTTTGTTTGGGTAGGTAGTATGTAGCGGGTGGTGGGGTGGGACAGCTATGACGGTTCGAGTTTTTGAATTTGCGGTTTAGGGCGTACAGTGTACTTGCGGTTCTCAGAATATGTGTCTACGTTTACGTATTCAGGAAAGTAAATCTTCGTGCTTTTAATATAGACTCGGAATATGTATCCCAGACCTTGCTGATTAACCAGTCATATTAAGGTGCATCACCATTCTTCAGGAATACCTTAAAAGTAAAATAGGCAGCATGATAAGTGACTTAACCACAAAAAATAAAGTAGATTGAGGATGAGGATGCTATCGCAAACCTTTTGCATTATTTAGTGGTGTTGTCTAACTTGCATGTGAACTGATTTCATTGAAGGCGTTGTGGTGGTTATGTGAAGCACTGAACGATGCACGTATGTGGTTCCAGAATACCAAGTGATGTTATCAGTATTCCCTGTAATCACTGGTTCCTGAACTACTCTGCACTGTTGCTGGAGCCAGACAGTCTCAGCTGGAAGTGAATATTTCAACATATTTTAACGATATTACTGCAACAGTTAATTCCTCACTGCTTGTCTAAAAATGGGGGGGGGGGGGTTAAGATGGACAACAGCAGTCTGCCTTTAAAACAGAAATAACCAGCACTATGCCAGAATTTGTCCAAATGTAACATCTGCAAGGCTTGTCAATCTATGCTTCTGCCATAACTTTCTTAGAGCTATGCTAATGCACTGACACAGTCCAATTTTCAACTTTTTCATGAACTTTGCTAGTCTGTTAGTTGTTTGGGTTGATGGAGCTAGGCTGTTGGGTGTAGTGTTTTTTTATTAAGGAGGCTACTGTTTAAATAAACTGACAGTTAAAAACTGAGGCAATACTTTCATTTTGATTTGCACATGGTTGGATAAGGTTGTGTGATTTTTGCCTGGTTTTAGTAAGTTATTAACTGACACCCAAAATGTTTTGGGAGCTTGACTTATGTTTGCCTTGGAGTTTAGTATAAAATAGATATTTTTGCTTCAGTTTTATGCCATATTTAATGTGATTTTTTTTAGTTGCCTGATTACTTGCATTACTTGCCACCCAATTTAACAACCATTTTGTTAACTCTATACTATTATTAGTAAAAAACATCTCTCAACCAACCATACCCATAAATTCTGAAACAAATTCACACTCCTTTAGCTTTCATCCCATTCAAACACACCACATAAAGAGTCTCCTATCCAAACTTAAATGTTCTTCTATTGGAGCTGACCAGCTTCCTAACAAATACCTTAAAATTGCTCCAGGTGCTATTGCTTACCCCATATTCATCCTTATTAATCGGTCCATTACTGAACAGTACATGCCATCGCTATGGAAAGAGTCCAATGTAAGCCCTCTACACAAGGGTGTTACCTCCCCATCTAACTACAAACATATTGCCATTCTTTCCCCTATAGTAAAAATACTGGAAAAGTGTATTCACTCCCAACTTCTCAACCATCTCTTAAAAAGCAGTCTTATATCTCCCAGCCAGCATGTTTTCTGACCTAAACATAGTACTACAACACCTTCATTAGTTTCATTGACACAGTCAACCAACACAGGAACAATGGATTACTTACCTCCTCTTTATTCCTCGACCTATGAAAGGCATTTGATGCAGTTTCACACCAAAAACGTATCTATGAGCTATCCTCACTTACATCTCTCGTTCATCCCTTACCTGGTTCATTAGTTACCTAAGCAACCATCAACAGGCAGTTAAATGGCGTAATGAGCTTTCACCTTCTCTATTTATCCCTGTCAGTGTACCCCAAGGGTCTATTCCAGGTCCCTTACTCTTCACAATATTTTCAAATAGACTATGTACAGCCACCCAACATGCTACATTGGCTCAATATACAGATGATTCCACCCGCATATGCTCTGCTCCATCCCTACCTGCCCTACTTAATAAAACCCAGCAATCCTTTCTGGACATAGAACAATACTTTCTCAACTCACAACTGATTCTTATCCCTTCTAAAACAAAGCTAAAAACAAAAAGCACAGGAGCAGACCAGGGCTGACCAAATATGTTCACATATACGAAGGTCGCCAACGACAGTTCCAAAGATCCAGATACCAACACAAAAAGTGTATCACATCCAAATTGTTTATTGTAAAATGAATAGGTAAGCGCTTTCACCTGATTGGGCTTCTTCAGACCATAATACATTTGTAATCAAACAGCATTCAATATATACTCCCTTGATTCATTAATTATGACATCATTTTCTTTTAGATAAATTCAAAACACATATCCATGTTAAAAAAACAGTATTTACTTGTCAAAGTAGTAAAAAATAAGATTTAGAAACTAAATGCTTGCTAAAATTAAGCACAAATCCAACCTTAACCTTCTAAACCAGAGATATATATTAGAAACTATATGACGATATATTAAACAAAAAAGACCATTAAAAACATTGTATTAATTAAAATAATACTATAATAGTCAACAAATACAAATTAAAAATTTGTTATGTTTTAACATGTTTGAATAGGAATTTTTAGCAGATTTTATACGTATGTTATATAAATGTTCCCTGATCCTCTCTCGTAACTGCCTGTCTGTTTTGCCAATGTAGAATGCAGTACATACTGTGCATCTAGCTAAATATATGACATGTTCAGATTGGCAAGTAGCTTCTCCATTGAACCTAAAACATTTAGACGTGACTGGATGTATAAAATAGGTGTCACTTATCAAAAACTCACAGAAGTTACAGCTGTTACATGGTAATGTACTCCCCCATTGAATGGTCTTCTGGCCTCCTAATATAATCCTTGGGGTAGCACAACAATATTTGTAGGTTCATCCTGTTTCTGTACACAAAATGTGGTCTGTCTCCTACTACCTCCCTCAACTGTGGATCCACCATCAGGACCCCCCAATTTTTGTAAAAGACTTCCCTAACTCTGTTAATATCCTGTGTATAGCATAAGGACAGCTTAACTATTGAGTTCCATGGACTCAAGTGTACATTATCATGTTCAAGTGTACTTTCAACCCCACTCCTAACTGCAAAATAAGGGTATGCTGTATTTTCCCTTAATAGATTGACTCCCCTCAATGCCTGTAATCACTTCAACCAAATCATAGGATCTATGCACTAGTATATCCTTTAAATTGAATAGTTCACGCTCAAATCCCTCATCAGTTGGGTTCAGTCATGATGCACGTATGGCCTGCCCCCTCACTATGTTCTTAAATACAAATCTAGGGTGCATATTGTCTCTATGTAAAAGAGAATTCTTGTAACAGGATCTCCTGTATACACCTGTATTAAGTAGCTCACTCGCTAACGTTTCAATATAAACATCCATAAAGGGAATCCAATTATCAGATTTTTCTATTGTAAAACTTAGGAACTGTGTTAAGGAATTAATTTCTTCAAAAAAGTGTTGTAATTCCATATCTGTTCCTGTCCTTAAAAGGAATAGGTCATCTACAAAACAAGTATAAAAAATTACATCTCTTAAAGCTGGTTAAAGGGAATAACTTCTCCTGGGAATTTATGGACAGGAACAGATATGGAATCACAACACTTTTTGGAAGAAATTAATTCCCTAACACAGCTCCTAAGTTTTACAGTAGAAAAATCTGATAATTGGATTGCCTTTATGGATGTTTATTTTGAAAGGTTAGCGAGTGGGCTACTTAATACAGGTGTATACAGGAAATCCTGTTACAAGAATTCTCTTTTACATAGAGAGAGTATGCACCCTAGATTTGTATTTAAGAACATAGTGAGTGGGCAGGCCACACGTGCATCACAACTGAACCCAACTGATGAGAGATTTGAGTGTGAACTATTCAGTTTAAAAAATAGACTAGTGCATAGATCCTATGATTTGGCTGAAGTGATTACAGGCATTGAGGGGGTCAATCTATTAAGGAAAACTACAGCATACCATTATTTTGCAGATAGGAGTGGGGTTGAAAGTACACTTGAACATGATAATGGACACTTGAGTCCATAGAACTCAATAGTTAAGCTGTCCTTATGCTACACACAGGATATTAACAGAGTTAGGGAAATCTTTTACAAAACTTTGGGGGGTCCTGATGGTGGATCCACAGTTGAGGGAGGTAATAGGAGACAGACCACATTTTGTGTACAGAAACAGGATGAACCTACAAAGATTGTTGTGCTACCCCAAAGATTATATTAAGAGCCCTGAGGACCATTCAATGGGGGGTACATTACCATGTAACAGCTGTGAGCTTTTGATAAGTGACACCTATTTTATACATCCAGTCATGTCTAAATGTTTTAGGTTCAATGCAGAAGCTACTTACCAATCTGAACATGTCATATATTTAGCTAGATGCGCAACATGTACTGCATTCTACGTTGGCAAAACGGACAGGTGGTTACGAGAGAGGATCAGGGAACATTTATATAACATGCATATAAAATCTACTAAAAATGCCCTATCCAAACATGTCCTGGACACCACCGACCAACATACATTTAGGTTTCAGGTATTACAAGTCAATATACCAAGTCTTAGAGGTGGGGATGTAAGGAATTACACTGAAAGAACTGAGCTCAAGTGGATCATTAGGTTAAAGGAGGACCAATAACCTGGCTTAAATGGCAAAATTCCTATTAAGCCAGTTTTAAAAAATAGAAAGTTAAATATTAGATAAATATTTTTATAGGTGTAATTAATATTAATATACTTAAATTTCAGTATAATTAATATGTTTTTTAATATTTTTTTTTTAATTTGTATTTGCTGACTATTATAGCACTATTTTAATTAGTACAATGTTTTTAATAGTCTTCCTTGTTTAATATATTTGTTATGTAGTTTCTAATATATATCTTTGGTTTAGAAGGGTTAGGTTGGATTTGTGCTTAAATTTAGCAAGCATTTAGTTTCTAAATCGTATTTTTTACTACTTTGACAAGTATATACTGTTTTTTAACATGGATGTGTGCTTTGAATTTATCTAAAAGGACATGATGTCATAATTAATGAATCGAGGGAGTATATATTGAATGCTGTTTGATAACAAATGTATTATGGTCTGAGGAAGCCCAATCAGGTGAAAACGCTTACCTATTCATTTTACACTAAACAATTTGGATGTGATTCACTTTTTGTGTTGGTATCTGGATCTTTGGAACTGTTGCTGGTGACTTTCATATATGTGGACATATTTAGACAGCCCTGGTCTGCTCCTGTGCTTTTTGTTTTATGATTTGTACATTTGTTTAAGTATAAGGAGCATTTATTCCCTGGCCACATTCATTCTTGTCTCCTTCTAAAACAAAACTAATGCTCTTCTCCAGTAGCAAAAAATCAATTGACCCAACTGCTCCCACCATTTATTCATCTAACAATACCCTTATCGAACCAGTACAGCACACAAAATTACTAGAGGTTATCATCAACAAGGACCTCAAATTTGATAAATACTTTGCACTAGTCATCAAGAAAGTGCATTTCAAGTTAGGTTCCCTTTGTTGAATAAAGCCTTTTCTAACTGATTCCACCAGACATGCCATCTGTAGAACCTACCTTCTATTTACCCTCTTATATGCCTCACCCATATTCACTAACTTAAGAAAATGCAACTTAATCAAACTAGAATCCTGCTATTACAAAACAGCCAGATTCGCTGCCAACCAGCCTGCAAGAACTCATCACTGCAAAGTACTACACCACCTCAACTGGTTGGAACTTCCTAACCTTTTAGCCTATAACCAGATATTTCTAACTCATTCCACTGTGTATTACCCTAACTACTGTCCATCTATTAGCAACCTAGTACAGCCCTACCCCAGCCATAGAACTTTAAGGTCTTCTAATAAATGTTGCTCCAAATAGCTGTATCTTCTACCGCTCAATTATCCCTCCCCGTTTTCTTCTTATTGTAACTTTCTCCTTCCCCTATTCTCCTTCCTCCTCCTCCTTTAGTTGTCTCTTTTTCTCTTTATCTCATAGGTAACAGATTCCTCAGCCCTTGAATTTATTATCCAGCTTGTCACAAAACTTTATTAATGGTACATTTTTATTGTCTACTATTTTGTTAAGTTTAATATGTTTGTTTCTTCAACATGTATCCTATATAAACATTGCACTGTTCACACTTTGTATTTGTGCATATTTTCTCTAATATGACAACATTGTAATCAGTGGAGCTTTTCTCCCTAGGTCTCCACTGAAAATGGACTATTTGTAGGCTCAGTCTGACACTCCCGGTAAACAAATAAAAATAAATAAATAGATAAATAAATAATGAAGAGTGTTTCACTTTTCAGGTAACTTTTACAAGCTTTGTCATTTCCTTTCATTAGTAGTTTTGTATACTTGGAAAGCCAAGGAGCAGGTTGATTTACATTCTTTTTGTTTGGACTGGAGTCTGTTGAGTATGTTTGATGGTGTTATTGAATTAAAAGACTGCATCATCTAAGGGAAGATATTTAAGTATATCCCAGTGGTAGTGCTGCAGGGTATTGATATAAGTTTCAGTACAGAAATTGATTAAGCTTCTGACCTTCTTATATCAGTGCTTAAATAGTATATGGGCTTGATGTGTAATTAAACTCAGTAATGAAATGTCGGCATTTGTAACACAAAGTATTGACTGAATGAAAGAATAAGATTAACATTCCAGGAAAAGACTAAATATCAAATGATGCTCTTCTTCTTTACATTTCTTTTTTTGCAAGAGTGGCAAGCACCCCTGCACCCCCAATATTGAGGCAAGCTACCATACTCCCCAAAACACATGTATATTAACTCCGAGATCATCATACCTTGGAGAAAAGGGAATATTCTGTGAAATGCCCATCTTGGACTTGATATATGTAAGTTCATTTTTTTTGGCCATTCAGTCTCTGTGTTTCATGACTCGCTGTAGTTGGTCCTGACATTTCACTTGGTTACATGTAATTGTATAGGTGGGAAGGTGATCACTTAAAGAGTTCTGATTATGAAGCAAGTATCCAGTCCAACACAATTTCCTTGATGTATGTTTGTTATTTAATTGTAGGGAAATTAATTACTTGAATAAAGCCATACAGCTGAATGCTATTTTTAGGTTTTCAGAGTTTAAGATAATCCAATCAATGTTAATATCACCTGTGATTATTGTTTGTTGATATATATTTCTAGAGATCCAGTAAGGGTTGTCCTCTAGAGTAGCTGTATTGTTTCTTGGAGGAATATACAAACCCACTTTTGCTATTCTTTTCTGAGAGGTGAGCTTGAGTGATGTTAATAGTACCTCAACATTAACAATTATGGGTATGTCGGTGTAGTGAGAGGCTAATTATGGCTACCCCTCCTGCTTTCTTGTTTTTCTTTTTTCTGTCTAGCCTGAGAATATTGAAAATAATATGCCAATTGAATGGGGAACAATAATAAGTACAAAAATCAGGATTAGTATAAAAATCAATTCTCCAAACCTCCTATACCAGGTTAAATAGCTCTGAACACAGTTTCCTTGACCATGGCTGCCAACTCTGGCAGTCTTTCCAAATAGATCACACTGACAATTTTAGCTATCCTAACTTCAGATATCAACTTAAAAAATTCCTAAGATAACAACACAAATTTAGTTACTATCAGAATAGATGTATCACTTAATCATGTCATCCTTAAAAAAACTGCATTGTCCCATAGCCTCGTTTCCTGAATAAATACAGCACTTGCTTGCAGGTGTGGCCAAATATTTATTGTTGACCAAAGCCACATTCTTAATGGTTTAACTGTAATTCAATATGGCCATAAATTCCTCCCACTGACCTTTACCTACATTCAAGTAAAATCACATCGTCGCTGACCTTTACCTGCATTCAAGTAAAATCATATCACCCTGTCAAAACCGGTCATTGCAAATTATGGTACCATTGCCAAATGTATTTTTTGTTTCCCATCTTTCTGAAATTGAAAAAAAAGCAAGAACGTGTAAACAAGGGTGGATAAGGCCACCAAAAGCTGCCCCATAGGAGATGTTGGGCCAGGTGGGAGAATTACAGTGTTAACTGCTAAAGTGACCTTCGCAGATAGGAGAAATTGTTTTAGATTTAATGAGATCACACTCTGCAGAGTGGAAATGGAGTGAGATATTTTGTTTACAAGTCTGTAATTGTCCCTTAGCAGGTGTAACTGAATATTTATTGTTAACCAAAAGCATATCCTTAGAAGTTTAACTGTAATTGGATAAATTATATACCATGTAAAACATCAAAGAATTGAACATTAGATCTTAATCACACAACTCTAAACACATGCCTAAATTTTAGGCGGCAACCCATAAAGCCATTTCATTGTCTTTACTTGCATTTGAGTAAAATAACATAATTCCTTCAAAACCTGCCACTGGAAAACACAACAACATTGCCAAATGCACTTTTGGTTACCATCATTCGAAAGGGATCAAATTGAATTATAAAGAAGGGGAGAAGGAATAAGGCTGCCATGACCCCACACACACACACACACACACACACACACACACACACACACACACACACACACACACACACACACACACACACTCACAAGTTGTTACCAGCCTGTTCCCACCTTTTAATTTCTTTATATTTATTTTCCTGTAAAGAAATAATAATAAGTCTAATTAAGACAATTAAAATGTAACTGTGCACAAATTATATATATATATATATATATATATATATATATATATATATATATATATATATATATATATATATATTTTACTATAGGTTATGATATATCACTTATTTGTTGCAAACTTTTTGTGGAATGTGAATTCTAAAATTAGAAAACAAGGTTTTAATCATTATCAAAAACCATGACACATTAAAATAATCCTTTAAGAACACAGACATATTCAAGTTAAATAAATCCAAATGAAAATTGAATAGATGCATGCCATCCTTATTGAATGAAAGTGATTATACAAATCCCAGTGGTCAACAAAAGAAATATTTAAAAAGGCTGCAGATGTTGTCATTCTATGATTAACTGTCTGTTTTTTTCAATGGCTATAAGATGATGTGCTCATTTCCAAGTTAGTCTAGGAATAATAGCTAACCAGACTAAATGCATACCTAGGTGTGCTTGACAGTCACTAAATCATGAAGTATATAAAACAATGAACTGCCTTTTGGAGATAAAACTCAGTTACAGCTTTTCAAGTTGGCTGCACACTAATCAACCAATTTATTTGAGCTCTCCCAGCATGCAAACAGAAACTGATAAATAAGGCTCAGTAATTTATTTTATTTATTTTATTTTATTTCAGTTTGATAACCGGGGAGATCCACTGGGCTCAGGAGTCCGTTTTCAGTGTAGTCCCGGGGAGAAAAGCTCCACATTACATAGTAAAGTTAAAAAACAACAAGTAAAATTAAAATTAAGATTCAAAGATATAGATACATTAAGATAGAACAGATAATATTAAGTTTTATGAATAATAGTAAATTGTAATACAGAGACGGTATGAAGTACAGTGGTTACATAGCATATGAGTCATATATTGACATGGTTGGTTAAAAAGGTTACATAGAATTTGAGTCTTGTTAGGGCAGAGTGGAAGAACATGCATAAATGTTAGGGAGGGGGATAAAAGGGAGTGCAAACTATTTACAATATTTACATTATATACACAAGACAACAGTAAAGAATAAGTAAAATCCATGGAACAAAGTTGTTGGAAGTAGGAGTAGTATGGAAATACAATTTGTGTAGAGAGAGTAGAAGGCTAGGTGAATTCTGCCTGTTTCGGTAATATTAAGTTACTGGCTAGTAAGTACACTGCCTGGATCCCGGCAAAGAAGAAACTTAGACAACCCAAAAGAAAATCAACTAGACAAAGTGAAGAGAAAAAATGACTGTGAAGAATCCTGCAGCTGTTCAGCAAACAGCAGTTCAAGCTCCAGCTTTGGTGCAAGACATGGCATTCAGTAATCTAGAGGAAAAAAAAGTCAAATGTGTTCAGAGCTGATTAAAATAAATAAACCACTGATGAAGTATTTCAACAAAAGTGACAGATGGCTGGAAAAAACAAACAGAAAAAGCTTTAATCAGCTATTCAGATTAACTGACAAAAATATAAAAATCAAAGGTCGAAATGAAGAAAAGGCTGGCTGAGTATGAAACTGCATAAGAAGAGCGGTTTCAAAAAATGATATGAAGAGTGAGCACGCAAGAAAAAAACTGAGATTTTCTGCTATACCTAGGGCTGGTGTTAGCATTTTGTGATCCCCAAATGTTAAGTTGGGAACACCCTGGACTCTTCCAGTTTAAGCATCACCGTGTCGCTACCATTCATCCTAAGGAACCTTTAACCTCATGCTGCCAGGAGTAGTCTGCACAGACTGACTTGTAGATACAATGCTCTTACCTTAACACAAGCCTGTGCCCACTCTATATTTTCCCATTTCGCAGAGAGACATTCACAATTACTGTCATTTAGATGCAACAATGATACATTACAACAGCTCTATGTACAAGAATGATCATGGGTGAAATGGTCCCCTATGCACTTTCTACTGTTTCAAGCCCCCACACACACATATTCTCCAGTGCTCCCTTTTGTTTTTATACCATCCCAGACTTCCCCGCACCATGCACAGTACATTTTTCTTCATTTTCTTACATTTTCACTTACTTTTCAACTTTTTCAAGAAGCCATGACGTTCTACGTACTCTAAAGTGCATTTGAAATGTTTTTTTTTTTCTTTTTACAAATTCTTTTCATTTAATGATGGCTTGAACAGAAATTATGATTAAGTGAAGAAATTCAGCATTGCTGTTCGGCTTTAGTTTTATACCTTTACTGACAAAGACAGCACAGTGATAACCATATAAAATAGCTCAGTTAAGCTGGAGCCTATAGATGCCTGAGATGTATTTTGTAGAATTTTCCTAACATTTTAATCCAATGGCTAGTCTGAACTAAAAATATCAGGATTTGATGGAGACATAAGCTGTGCCCAATGCTTAATATTCAAAACTGACAAAATAGTAGGTCACAATAAACTAACAAGACAATTTTGTGAGGATACACAAATCCTATATGGGAATACTGCCTGAGTCCCCCCCCCCCCCAAAGAAATTCAGTCACTCCCTGTATATTCCTCTGTTGATAGATTGGGGTGAAAGCAGCTATTCAGATGGCCATGCCATATATATATATATATATATATATATATATATATATATATATATATATATATATATATATATATATGTATATATATATATAAATAGATAGATAGATAGATAGATACATAGCACGCCTGCTCACTCCTCACCCTGACCCCAAAGGCAGCCACCTGTATATGTGCCTGATGTGTGATTGTGACATAAGTGAAAAAAAAATAACAATTACAGTAATGTATTCTACTATATTGCTCCTAAAGATTGTACTGTCCCTATAGAACCATAGTAACCTTCTTAGTACACCTCTGAGGTCTGTGAGAAAAGTAAAAGTATCGATGATTACACTGTCCACAGCCCCACCGCAAGCTATAACGACCTCCTGTACACACCTTTAAGGTTTGATTCTGATGAAAATTAAATAAGTAATGCCCAGACCATCACCACCCCCCGCCACCACCCACACACAACCTGCAGCAGCCTTTGCTACACACCTGTGAACATGGCTGGTTTTAGAATGGGTGCAGTTGAGGGCAGATGCCACCACTAAGTTCATGTCAAAATCTATTTATACAGTTTTGGAGGGGTTGATTCCTAGAAGCTCTAAAGGACTGAATGTTCTGTGATGTATTTTATGCCTTACTTTTGAAATGTAATTACTTGCTAACTGCATTTTTTAATGCTACCCAGAAGAAATAAGTGTATGCCTGGCATTATTGTGTACATGTGCATAGATAAAAATGAAAGATATGTTCACACACACACTCACACACACACACACACACATACACACACACACACGCACACACACGCACACACGCACACACGCACACACACACACACACACACACACACACACACACACACACACACACACACACACACACACACACTGCACATTCACCTTCATGGAAACTGAAGGAATTCCATTAAACACACACACACACACACACACACACACATTGCACGTTCACCTTCTTGGAAACTGAAGGAATTCCATTAAACCTGATACAAGTTTTTGAGGTGGTAGAGTTAACCAGAGCACATGGATAGATGTACACAAAGACAGGGAGGATATGCAGACTCCACATGGAAAAAAACATAGCCGGTAACTCAATCAGACCAAATTCCTGTGAAGTGACAATGATGCATGCACACACATACACACACACACACACACACACACACACACACACACACACACACACACACACACACACACACACAAAACCTTTGCAATGATTTCAGCAAATAGCAATGCATCGTGTAACATTGGTACTGCCACACCAGATCAGTGACTGTTGTTTTGCAGTTATCAAACAACAGCAGGGTAAGTCACTTTCATTTACCTCACTGAGGAGTAACTCATACTGTTACTGTCCCTGATTTTGCAGAATATCCCCGATTATTGCCTCTTAATGTTTGACTTGCTAATAAATCAGTCAGGAAAACAGACAGTCAATAAATCCAGACGTCAGAGTTTCATATTTCATATTGTCCGAAAAAGTGCAGTATGATGCAAAAATGCGTTACTCTATTAACTTTTTAAGTGAACTAGAGACATTCTAAAAATATTTCTGAGACTTTATGTTGCTATTCTTTTTGGCTTTGCCCAAAATTCCTATACAAAAAAAGTAGAGAGTTATAGTGTCTGTTGTTTTGCCAGCATTTATAAAAACTCCCTAAAACAGAAAAAAAAAATCTCTAAAGATCAGAAACTTCACCTCTTCTTAAAACCCATGGTAAGCATTGAGATTGGCCACTCTAGGCTGCTGATCTTTAGTGCTTACCTTGCTTATGTTCATTCGCTGATTATTGGCTTTATCTTTACAAGGTCTTATGACTCTCCTGTTTTGGATAAAGAGCATAATTAGAAAATAAATAATATTTCTTTTTTCTCTTCATTTTTGCCCAACCAGCAGCATCCTTTGTGGTACCCCAGTTAAGGATGACTGAGGGGGCCTCCTGCAGTCACAAGTATTGCAGGTGACTAAAGCTGGCTATGATAATAGTTTTAGTGTTGAGAATTCTGACCAGCAGAATTAACTAAGTCAAGGGTACTATTTCAGTGGTAAAACAGTATTATGAAATTGTGAAGCCTGTTACTGCACAGTTACTATTAACCAGTGACATCTCTGAATTTTAAAAGAGATATAAGTCAGAATTATTATTACCCATCTGGTTTATTAAGTACACAAGATTGCTGTAGCAGCTTTTGTTGGTTTGACAAGCAAGTTACAAAATATCAGATTGAGATAAGTTTCTGTGTTGGGGGACCCCAGGAACAGGGGCCCCAGTGACCACAGGGTTTACTGGTGCCTAAAGCCAGCTATTGGCTATACCACAGAAACCTGAAGAAACATACTGTATTAATTTTATGAAAGCACATATAAGTAAATGGACTGGTATTACACAGCAATATTTCTTGATTGAAAGATCACATCATATGTATGCTCAAAACCTAGTCATGGGAAAGCAGCTGAGACCTGCATTAGTAAAGATGCAATCATACTAGCAGCAGGAGCTGACACTGACTTAAAAATGTGAGACAGTCTAGTGCTTGTGGAAAATGATTATTCACTGTACAGCAGGCAGATGAGAAGCAAATTTATCTCAGCCATCAGGTGATACTGAGATGCAGGTATAAGATTCAAGCTGCTGTATCCATTTGTCTTCAGAATATTTTTTCAAGAGGATCCAAGTAATTTTTGGTGCAGAACAGACTAAGAATGAAATGCAAAAGTTTGTCCAAGAAAACTTGAGCCAGCAAACAGGAGGGGAGTCTGCTTCTCATTCTCTTGACAATAAAGCAATCAGAGAGACTTTGCCAGTGAAAACTTTTTCCAATCTTCCAAAATAAAATGTTTGAGAGACAGAAAAAAACACAAGTTGACTAGAAGAATTTACAGTACTTTGAACTTGAACCAGAGTCTGGGGCTGGGAGTTGGAGATAAATGGGAAGAAGACCAACAATGAAATAAATGAATAAATGTGAGACTATAAAGCATCTATCACCTTTGTGAAACATGACTTAAAAAATAAAGAGGCTGAGAAAGTTGTATTTTTGTTAATGTTGTTAAATATAGGCGGTGGACTGAGAGGCATGATATTTAAAATTGCACAATAAATATAGTACTCAATTAGAGGAAGTTCAAAAAGCTTGAGAAGAGAGATTGGATAAGCAATTCACAAAGAAACAGTGGTAGGACATATGCATGTCTTCCAACTATGTAACAAAGTATAAAACAATTAGGATTTTTGCTTAAAAGTGTTTGCATAGGTATTTTGTTCCCCAACAGACTCCAAATAATTTTTCCTTACGTAGATGACAAATGTTGGAGGTGTGATGGGGTAGAAAGGGTTAACTGGGAACATATATTCTGTGAGTGTAATGAGTTGGCAAACTTTAAAAATTCATCTCCTATTCTGTCATAAATATTGGGTAAGCAAACGGGAGTAACTAATGAAATTACTTTTTTATATTGGAATATAGGATCTGAATTGTCTAGCTATAGTAAGACAGTGTTAGTTTAATTCTGTTAGCTGGCAAGAAACAAATACTAAAAAATGGAAATCACAGTCTAAACAACAGAATCTGAAGTAGTGAATATTGTAACAGAGATAAAACAACTGGTAGTGGAATCTTTAGAAAACTGTAGGAGCAAATTACATAAAGAAATGAAAACTGTGGGAACAATGCATGCAGAATAATATCTGGAGGAAGAATGAGGTTTAATGGAAGACAGGAATTGATCAATTTAAGTAATGATGAAGTGATGATAATTGCATAAAAGTGTATATGTGATGTATAATGTTTATAACTGTGAACATGTTAACATGGTTTGTTTTCCTTTATATAAATGTATGCTTGCCTATGTCTTAAGTGGTAATTCATTAAATGTGTTAAAAATCAAGAACATTACCTTTGGCATGCAAATTTAATACATGACAATGACCTATCTCATGTAATGAATAGAAAGATAATGTAGTAGTTGATCATATTTTAGGCTAGAAACCCCTGTCTAAAAAAATATCTCATAAACAGAATGATCTTGTTCAAGGTTCCTGCTGTTGCTACAGAATCCAGTTCTGTCATAATTTCATTAGATGAAAGAATACCTAAAATAAGGATTGTCTTTTTTCCGAAAGGCAAATAAAATTGGGTGTGATTAATGACTACTAAAACTTGTAAATATACCTTAAATAAGAATTGGATTACCACCTACCCAGCCTCTTTAAAACTTCTACTGATACCCCTTTAGCTGCCAGTTCAGAAGACTGGTGGACTCTAAAAGAATGGGAGGAGTACCCATGTGCGGCGATACCTTGTTTGATTAAGGCCCTTCTTATGGCATGATTCAGACTGACATTAGCGATTGCTAACCCTCTGGATAAACAAAGAATAATTTATTGTAATTTAATGAGGGGATTAAGTTTCTTAATATTTGACTCCAAGTGACTGGACATATGAAGGGACCATTGCATTTTTGCAAAGAAATTTGATGACCAAAACCATGTTGATATCTTTTTGACATACAGATCCATATTAAAACTGCTTCTGGAGTTAAAACTACTTTAGACCGCCCCAGAAATCCTAGCAGCTCATTGACTCTTAAGCCACCTGAATATAACATGTGAAAATGGTGGCCCAAAGGGAATAGTTGTAACAAGAGTTGAAAATAGAGTATTATCTTTGCAAAATTGATTTCAGTAATATAATCCCAGAATAGCATCTTGTATTTGATCTGATTACTCTTTCCATATTCTAGTCTTTTAATGCTTTGCTAACTACCCAATGTATAGTGGTATCAAGCGGTTTAAGACAGTTTGCAAATAAACTTTAAGCTGATAAATTAACTCTGACAGATGATATGGAAAGGCCTGATTGGTTGCAATATGGTCTGAAATGACCATTGTCTTTCTTCACTTTGCAGAGTATGAAGGATTTGAATGAAATGTTTAATTCCTGAAGTGTATGACTTCTAAAGCAGTTAAGATCATGAGTTGCAAAGCCAGCAGGATGTCACTCCTGATCTCCAATCAGCCAATTTTTTTCTGGCACTGGAGTAGGAGTTATGTCTGCTTTATGTGGTCATTTGTGTAGCTTCAGTTGAAAGAGTAAATCAGTTAGGATGTTATTTCTCCCCATAATGTGTCTTAATGAGAAAAATAGGCTAATCTTTAAAATGAGGAGCACTAACAATCTTAGAATTCAATTAACATAAAAAATCTAGATGATTTCTTTGTTAAAACTTTTACACCAGCCTCATTATCAAATCTAAAAATCAAACATTTGTTCTTAAAATTTTCCTACCATATGAGTATTGAAACCATAATAGGACCCTCTGTTTTATCTTCTGCTAAAGCAACTTCCAGGGAGTCACATAAGGTTATGAGTGACTGAAGACCTTCTTTTGTTCCAGATTCACTTCCCACAGTGATTACAAAATAATTAAAATAATGGTGAGAGAGGTTCTGATGATTCCAGCACCTTAGTAAGGAAGTGCTAAAACATTCAAAAACAGTGCAAGCAGCAGAGCATCCATGGGCATAGCAGTGTTGAACAGATACTTTCCATGGAACTGCAGTCCTGTAGACAGCCAGGTAAAAGGCAGAATGCAAACTGAATATCCACCTTTGCAATGCAAGGGTCTTTGATTTTTTTAATGACTGGTACCATGTCATCATGTGATGAATAATGAATTATTCTTGCCAATGCTATTGTTCACAGGTTGAACTTAAGGATTATATAAATGGTGCAGGAGATATAATTCTCCTTGATTCTTATTTGCAAATAAAACCAGTAGAGAAATTAAAAAAAAAAAACAGATCAAATGGTGGAGACTGAAATGAGACATTTTTTCATTCTTCCTCACATTCTTTCAAAAGCAGAGATTGCACTATAAGTTCTTTACCCTTGACTGATGATAAATTATACATTTTTACATCATGATGGGATGAATTTTGTATTAGATATTATGGAAAAACATGAGTGAAGGCATCTGTAAAGAAACTGGCCACTGTTTTATTTTAGAAGTCTTTTAGGAGGTTCTTCAAACTATTAGCTTCTACTGGGAAATGATTCCATAATAGTTAATTTAAATCTACAAAAATAACTGGACCCATTGAATCCAAGAAAGGTATTTCTGAACCATTCTAGAAATGACACTTGGTTGATTATGATCTTATCTTGTTGTTAGGCAGAAGTTGCAAGCCTCTTGTCTTTAACTTATTCCATCCAGTACAGCTCTATTGATTGTATACCTTTAACTCCCAGTGGATGTGGCTTGAGCCTTTAAAAACTGAAGTTATCTCATTGCAGTTGTAACAAATACTGATTGACAGAGGTCAAATATCAGTACAATTGTGTCTGCCATCATGTATGCTTCAAGATAAAATCTTCTGATACCGTGTATGTAATGTAGTTTTGGAAATATTAATGCAAATATGAACAAGCAATATTTGATACCTTGAGGTACAGTAGGAAGTAACTACAGAAATGCCTGGAAGTACACTTGGCTGTAATACTAGCATTTTACTACAGAGTGCCTGTGACAACAAACATTGCAAACAAATGGGAATCTGCATGTGGGCCAGCCATAATTTCCTACATTAAATGCTCAAAAAGACTTGCTTTTGCCCATCAACAAATCTTCCCTTTGCCCATAATCAGTTTTGGCTTTGTTGACCATGTCACTAAACCATGTTGCTGCATGGCTAGTTTCCTATCTTAATTTCTTGTCCTTTTCTTTTAGCTACCTAAATCATTGATTGTAACAAAATAATGCCATACCTCTTTTTTAAGCATAGGCTTCTCTTACAATAAGGAAGTGGATCAATATGGACGGGGGCAAAGTAAGCTTTTTTCCAATAACTATCACCATGTAATAGACATACTTAAGTACCTAATTATGCCAGTATTTCATTTTTGAATTCTTAGGCTGACAGTTTCCCAATGCAACAAATATTTTTACAAGATCATGGGAAGCTTTTATCTCTCTGTCTATAATTCTTTGAACCCCATCGGCATTGTTAACATAAAAAATATCCGCATATTTCTCTTCTTATATGTTTTCTTTTACTGGTTGGGATATGTGCACAGTAATGTTTGACCCATTTAACTTGTAAAATTCCTGATGGTTCCCTGTACAGTTCTACTTGATATTATCAAATTATTGCTTACCTGAAAATTACAGTCACAAGACAACTTCACTGAAACTTATTTTAATGAACACCAGGAACACCAAAGTTGTTCTCTGGGAAACTAAGCACATGGGCACCATGGTAAATGTTGCTCTTTTCACCACTATAGTGCAGTCTCAGAGTTGATATATTTAGTTGGGGGGGTATAGTAGGGTGAAGCACCCCACTTGGGTTGGTTTGATTTGCTTTGGTTCATTTTTTTTCATGGTAGCCAAATGGTTAATTTCCTGGAGTACAACTTTGGTGATCCGGGTGTTCATTAAAATAAGTCTTTTGTGAAATTGTCTTATAAATGTAATTTTCAGGTAAGTGAGAATTTGATAATACAAAGTAGACCCACCTGTACTCATTGCATTATTATTATTATTACTGGCAGAAACCATGCTGCTGCTTGAACAGAGCAAGCTGCTAGCAGTAATGAGAATTAAGGCATATTAGAAACTTCAGCCTGAGCTGAACTAGGCACAATGCTCCTTCCTTCAGACTAGAACTTTGGTCTGAAAAAGCTTAATAAAAGGAAGGAGCTTAACTTAACCCTAAAACCTTCCATCCTAGAAAAGCAACAGAGACTAAACCCAGATCATGGATTAGATAAACTGATAAATGACACTCAAAAAAGACCTATTAGAGCTGCATCAACAGAATTACTCTCTGCAAGAACAAAAACTTATTGCAACTTACTCTGAGTGGGTGCAAATTCCATCTAAGACCCTTGCTAGAATAATAAAAATAAGTCAATCTTCCCCAGAATTTCTATGTTACAATACCAGAATAAAATTTATAAATCTGACTCGGAAATATTATAGCTATTTCATACTCTTTACTCTGATGTTTATAGCAGGAAGGTTGATAAAACCTTTAATCCCCACATGTAAAATTTTCTGAATATTATTAAGTTCACTTCCCTAAATGAAAATCAAAAATTCATGCTGTCTGCTCTGCTGGAACTCCAAGAGATCCAAGAGGTCATTACCAACTTTAAATTAGGTAAATCCCCAGGTCCTGATGGGTTTACCACCATTTTTTTTAAGTTTTTAACTCAATAATTTCTCCTATACTTTTAAAGATAGTCAATTTCATTATAAAAAATGGGATTTCGAATTTACATTGGAATACCTCGAAAACTATTCTGATTTTAAAAAATAAGCAAGACAAAACTGATCCTCACAACTACAGACCCATCTCATTAATAAATGTTGACATAAGGATTTTATCCGGTATTCTGGCCAACAGACTTAAAAACATTATGCCCTTTATAATTTCTTCTGATCAGGCAGGCTTTATGAGTCACAGACACACTTGGGATAATACTCTAACCCTGGATTCTTTAATACATTTTACAAAAAAAGACAGAAACCCGATTTATGCCTTAACACTAAATGTTTCAAATCCTTTTGACAGAATAAATTGGGATTTTCTGTTCTTAACGTTAACTCACTTTAATATACCCAAAGATTTTTCCAATATGATTAAGGTACTTTATGAAAACTCCTCCACTTATATATATGCTAATAAAAACATATCTAACCCAATTAAGATTACAAATGGAATGAGACAAGGGTGCCCACTATCCCCCTTTCTTTTCAACATCTTCATTGAACCCCTTTTTCTATACTTTGCTCAGAACACTCATCACTCGAGCCCTAAAATTCTAAATACTAATATAATGTTTTCTGCTTTTGCTGATGACCTTAACTTATATTTTCAATATCCAAACACTGATTTGTGTAAAATCATAAAAACTATTGACAAATTCTCTAAGGCTTCAGATTATCAGATTAATCATAAGAAATCACACATTTTTCCTATTAATCCTGTTAACCGCAAAACTAATTATTTTCCTGATTCTCCTTTTGAAACAACTTTCAACCTTAATTATCTAGGCACACATTTCGATCACAATCAAGCCTCTATGCTTCAAAATAACTTTCTAAAAATGTGGTCCAAAATCCTCCAGGACCTCCAAAGATGGAAACTCATAAATTTGTCTCTTCTATCAAAGGCTGCGATAGTGAAAATGAATGTTTTGCCCAGATTCCTTTACCAACTTAATGCCTCAAACATTATTATATCAAACACCCTGTTCTCCAAGATAAATAAAGAATTAGCCAAATTTATTTGGTTTCCTAAGTCAGTTAGGATATCTTATTCTAAACTAACCTATCCAAAGATTAAAGGAGGTTTAAACTTGCCAAGCTTTCATATTTATTACATGATTATCTGTGCAAACAGAATTTTAGCTATTTCAAAACTTAACCCAGATAATTACAACTCTTCCCCTTCATGGATGAAAATATGGTACCAACACGTTCTCACCAATAAAATCAATCCTAAAGCTCTCCCTTTTCTTCCTTTACATGCTATTAACATATATAATTTATCCTGTACTCTAAAACACAAAATTAGATTATTCCAAAATCTGATAAAACCTATCAACTTAGAAGAAACACTCCCATTTCTTCAACCTCTCCATCTCAACCCAAATTTTAAAATCAATAACTTGGTGATTGATCTCTCTGATTTCCCTCTCATTAAAGATATTATAGTATGGGATATTTATAAATACAAAGACAAATCCCTTTCTGAATTATGACTGATCCTTAAAGTCAAAAATAAATACACGATTATTTTACGTCAATTAAAAGAACTAATCTCATCTAAACTTACAAATCCCACGGCCAACCTTCAAGATATCTCCAGACTTTATGAGGTCATATCTACTATCTCAAGTTCTGAGAAAATGCTATCCAGATCCTATGCCCTCATAAATTCCATGTTACATAATTCAGCTTGCCTTTTTTCTAACTACTGGGATAACCAAGGTATTCTGTTTGCAAAGGAAAAAAAAAAGTATCCGCCATAAAAACTACCTTAGAATTATCCCCTTTTAAAAAAGCTCACCTACACACAATTAATGATCAATAATAACTCCTACTATATGCCTTCTATGCTTAATAAATTTGACTCAAAAATTCCTCGTCTTGTAATTGCTGCTCTTTCCCAAAAGTGGATCTTCTACATATAGTTTGGTTTTGCAAACATACCCACAAACGTTGGTGCTCTTTAAAAGTTTGTTTGGAGAAAATGGGATACCACAAATCCACCCTTTCTTGGGAAACAGTGATCCTTCACATATCTAACACGAAGTTACCCAAGTTAAAACATCATGTTCTAATTATTCTTTGCTCCCTTACCAAATTATATATTACTAAGAACTGGCTGGACCTCACTAAACTGAGTTGGAATGGATTCAAGGAGATGGCTTTGAAGTATATTTCAGCTCATAAGTTCATTACAAAAGGGCCTAAGAAAAAAGCCTATTTTAAAAAAGTCTGAAATAGTCTATTTGACTTAATTTTATATGATTAATTCAATTTACAGCTCATTTCTGGTCATATGGCATCTATTCCCTCTTTGTGTTGTACTTGGAGATCCACTGTTATCTGTTATCCCTTATAACTCCATATAACTCCAATTAGTTCTTCTAACCCTTTTTTCTATATGGTAGCATTTTAGTTTTTTTTTTTTCTTTTTGTAAATATTGTACATAATTAGTGTGTTTTTTTTTTTTTTTTTTTTTTTTTTAGATTTAGACTACTAATATTGTTGTTTTGTTTTTGTATCGTTCCTTCACCCATGTATATAATGTTTTTAATTTTTTCATTCATAGACTGCTCATTTGTTCTTTCTCTTCTCTGTAATGTTCTGATATTGTATTACAAACTAAATAAAAAGTTATTTGAGAAAAAAATAACTTTGGTCTGAAGCACTTTTGCTATTACTTCCAATAGTGTGAGGACACCAGGACCTTCCTTCATCATTAAGTTTATCAATAAAAGTGCACAACCATTCATCTATTTGACTAGCCTAAATACCCCATTACCAGTTTTGCTTGTTTCCATTTCTGATGGACTCTGCTAAATGTCATCCTTGGGTCCCTATATTAATCCTTCTTTCCTAGTTTTCTTTTAGACCTTTTTGACAATTAACTCTATCAGGAATTCAGGAATGTCGATCTTTTTTTAAACACCTTTATTGAATTATCACTTGTGACATAGGCAAATTTACATTTATACAAAAGTAATCAGACTGTATTAAATTAACATTAACAAACATTATACTTCACATATATTGTTATATATCATATAACCTAAACAACATTACATAAAATATTCAGTTCCTGCCCCCTTTTTTTAAACATAATTTCTATCTTGGCTGCAGGTGCAAATGCCTTCTTTAAATTCATTTGCATTATATCTAACATCTGCTTATTTTCATCCATTGTAAACTTTTCAGAAAACAAGTGAGCCTCTTCTAAGATTTGGTTCTATCTTTGTCTTGATTCCTATATCAAATTCATGATGACATTTTTTCTAGATAAGAAATAACATTAGTAAATAATCTTGTAACCTGAATTTAATGTTCAAATTGATATATTGTGAAATTTTCAATTTCATTTTTTGGGGTCTGTTAAATACTTGGTGTTAATCAATAAAAACAAATAATCAAACACCATTGTATGCTATGAAAATAGAAACTGTATTTAGTACATTATTATAATATTGTTAGATTAAAATTGAAATTATATTCAAGATTTTGTTTTGAACAAGGCACCATCCAGATTTCAATGATTTGTGTTTTGTTTAAAGAAATATGACAGTAAGTTATAAGCCAGGAAAAAATGGGGTCTCTAGATTCCTTGTAAAGACCCCTTACTCAGATGTTAACCTAGATGCATATACCATTTGCCACTTTATAATGACAATCTTTGTTTATAGGGGTGACAACTTGGAAAGTGCAGGTAGAATTATTTATGGAAAGGGGGTATTTTGTATATATTTAAAAAAATTAAAAATAGAAATATTGGAAGGAAGGGACATAGAATCTATGCAAATCCTGCAAGCTGGTTACTCACTCAAAAGAAATATTACATCTAATGAAAGGAGGTTTACAAAAGCTTTCATCACAACATACTGTAAAGAAGTGTGAAAATCAAGGATGTGATTAGCAAAACAAGGAATATTTTGACACATTTAGAAGAAATTAGAGTGGCTGTGGATGAGCCTAGTTTTATTTATAAGAAAAGTTTAAGCAAATGTTTTTTCAAAAGAAAAACGGGATAATAAAACCATTATTAACCGCATGTCTAGATGTGGGAATTATAAACAATGTGGGTTTATCAATACTTTGAATGAAGGTGTAATAGTCAAAACTGCTATTAAATTCATAGTTAACTCAAAGGCCGACTGTGGGAATTAAGCAAGACATTATTTACCAGTCTTTTCAAGCTTCAGGGAATATTATGTTGGAAAAACAGAATATAACCTTTGTGAGAGGATTTATGGACATAGCTGTTGCATAAAAAAGGTCAGACAAAAGTACCCTCAGTAAACATGCAATGGGATATCTCAAAAAATGTATTCATTGTGTCATAAAAAGTGGACACAGGGTCAAGGGGAGCAGTGTTACTCAGACATTTATTAAGAGAGCAGAGAAAAAAGTAAAGGTTTAAGTTATATATTTAAGTCTGAGGGTACTGATTTCTCTAAGAATGAGTTTTCATTGTTAGGATTAAGGAATAAGGAGTGGTAGAAAAACAGTGGGAGAAAGTAACTGAGGAAATAAAATAGGATTAGCAAGTTGCAAATTAATTTTAGATTATCTTTCAGAAAGGGACTTTTACTAATCAGTTTCATAATTTTGGTTAAGTTAGGGTATTCGGATAATGTCTACATCACGCTGAGTAAGAAAATATTTTGCAGCATAGTTTTAGATTAATGTAGGATTTGAATTTGAATCTGGTAAACAGCAATACTTTTTTATATTTGGAAGAGGACAGAAGAAGATTAAGGTTACTTAACCCAGTAGCTCAGGTGTCATCTTTACATTTATGTTTGATTTTAAACTGTAGAATATATAAGGCAAAAGCTATAATAGCAAGAAATGTTAATGCCAAAATTGTAGAATTTTGGAGAAAAACACAACAGAGAAATAAATACAGAAAGTAAATAAAGGCATATGTAAATAAAATAATTTTATGCAAAGGTAGGGCACAATGGTAAAAAGAAAGATAAAGATGGCATGAAGCTGTAAGGCATTTTATGATTTCAGCCCATGGAACAATTTAGGTGAAGATTGTATTTGTATGATCAAAATAAGAATTCAGTAATAAAATATCCTTATATATATACATTTCATATTTCTGTAAAGATTATAAGGAAGAATAGCATTCTATGTGTCAGTCACCATAGAGATCAGGAGTGACTCCTCTAATAGGTTATTCAGTAGCAGAGAAAATGTGACTTTTTTCTCCAGAAATGTTATGCATATTATGTTATCTGTTAACAACTATATTAATAATTTGAACCAAAATGTGTTTATATGGTACTCCTTCATATCAAATGAAAGAATATATTGTACTGGAAAGCTAGAAACTAATTTTTGGTGTCCAGCTACCAGTCCTTTCTGCACAGTCTGGTGTCATAGTTTTTGGTGGGATTGCAGTGGTTACAGTATTGTGAATTCTGCTTCAGGAAATTTGCTACTTTTTTTATATACCTACTTAAAGTTGCAGTCCAGAGGTTTGGTACCTTAACCTGTAATCGGTTTGCAGTAGTGGCAGTATTGTGAATTTTGCTCCAGAATTTGTGCTATGTATTTTTCATAGCTCTCTGTCTCTCTTTCTCTTTATATATATATATATATATATATATATATATAGACACAGATAGATAGATATATAGGTATATAGATATGTATATATTTATCTGCTTAAAGTTGCATTCCAGTGGCTTTATGTTTACCTCGCTACTGTTTTTCCACTGTTCTTTAATTCTGTCCCAGCCGCCACTGAGACATTAAGGTAAACATAAAACAACACAAATATAGCCAACCATATATAAAGCAAAAAATATATCCAACCCTGTTTTATAAGAACAACGTTTTGTTCTATAAGAGATTTATAGATGATCTTATTTTCATCTGTGAAGGTGATGTGGGAGATTTTTATGAATTTTTTTTTAACTTTAAACTGCAATGACCATGGTTTAAATTTCTCTTATGAGATGAATAGGAAGGAGATAAACTTTCTGGATGTGATACTTTATGGGGATAGAAGGTCTGTAGGATACAGACTATATAGGAAACAAACTTCTGTGAATATGCTTTTGCATGTAGCAAGTATGCATCCTGAGCATTTGTTGGATTCTCTACCATGTGGGGAATATAAGAGGATATTTGATCATACTGGTGATGAAAATTTAAAACTAGTTGAACTTGATAAAGTTGAAACGAGGTTAAAAAATAGAGGGTATGATGAATAAGGACTGAAGCATTTAAAGCAATGTGTGCTTGAGGGTGTTACTCTAAGGGCACAGAAGAATAGAAGTAAAAACATATCTGGGAGAGTAGTTTCTCCTATTTCTACCGAGGTGTGTAAAAATTATATTAAATTACTAGATATTCACCTTTTTCTGAAACTTTAATAAGTATTGTTAAACAATTTTGGTATATTTATTGTTGAAGATGAAAATATAGGCCATTTATTTCCCAAATGTGTCACCTTTTCATTTAGTAGGGGAAAAAAATCTAAAAAAGATCTTGAAATATGATTTTGTAGCTAGGCCAAGTACTGTTTTGCCACTGGGGATGTTTCCCTGTGGTCATTGTAGTATATGTACTAGGGTGAAGAATCTATCTGATTCCTTTATTAATGGGAAATTATTCAATTCTAGGTACTTTTTTAATTGTAGATCAACAGGGGTTGTGTATATTTTAGGCTGCAGTTGCCCTAATATTAAATGGTATATTGGTCAAACTAAGCGTATGGTAAGGATCCAGTTTCTTGAACATCTTAGGGATGTAAGGAATCAAAATAATTTAAGTCCTGTAGCAAAACACTTCTATGAAATACATGGTGACTCTGATTGTGATTTATTTTTTTTGTGTACTTGCTAAACTCTTTTTACCCATATTAGTAAATTATTGGAGTTAGAAACCAGGATATTTAAATTTCAGACTTTATTGCCCTTAGGTTTAAATCAGGAACTTAGTAATTAGAATTTTTAAGCCTGAAGTTTATTAATGAATTTGTTAGGACAGTTTGTATTAAAGAAAATATGTTTAAAGCATACTTATTTAAAATGTATTTAGCATATATTTATATGTTTTGTATAAGATGATGTGCTACCTTTAA
Source organism: Protopterus annectens (assembly GCF_019279795.1). Lineage (NCBI taxonomy): Eukaryota > Metazoa > Chordata > Ceratodontiformes > Protopteridae > Protopterus > Protopterus annectens. The sequence continues at coordinate 1,839,744,702 of NC_056725.1, read as the reverse complement.
ATGATGTATTGAATAATTGGATCCTGCTAATAGCTGCTTGACTGAGTATAAATGTTAGTTTAATTTGAATTACTTTGATCTGTGAAGGTGAATTGTCGAGGTACCAGATCATTGTAACTGAATAAAGTGAAGGTGTTGGTGCTGAATTTGTTTTTTTATGTTTAGCTTAATGTCTCAGTTGGGCCTGGGGCAGAATTAAAGAGCAGAGGAAAAACAGTAGCGAGGTAAACATAAAGGCACTGGAATGCAACTTAGTTGCTGGTGCTGAATTTGTGTTTTTTTATTTCTTTTGGACTTTATGTTTTTTGTGTGGTTTTGGAATTAAGCTAAAATTTCTGAAATTCTAACCATAGGGTTTCAGCCCCAGTACTGAATTTATATTATTGGATCCCTATCTATCAACTCTGATATATTTAGCACAGAGCTACACCCACCACAGGTCTATTCGTCAAGATTCTGAGAGGTATGGAAGGCTCCAAAGTGTGAGATACAAGCTTTTCATCAAAAGGGAAGAAACAAGCTTTAATTTAAATTATTCTTAAATATTTTAAGTTGCACTTATAGTGACCTGTGTGGTGACACATTTTTGTACTTTTTTGCTTTTTGTCCATGTTTTAGCCCAAACTGTTATCTGTTTGCATTTTTTAGTTTGTCTTAAGACCTTAATCTTGTAGGTTCATTTGCGTTTGTGGGGAATATTATGTATTACTTAATGCAAGATTTTAGCCTCGCTTATACATTATACCATACCTATATTTCCATAAGTAGAATTACATATACAAGATGATGTTTTGTATTTTGAATCCAGTCTGGGGCCTCACTCTTGCAGCTTCTTTCACAGTTATGGAAGGACTATGATCTACTTCCAGATTTAAGTATAATTTAGTAATTTATTTCAGGGTTACTGGTACATTTTTGCATAGTCTAATGCCTTAGTCAGTGGTTGGATTGTAGTAGTGGCAATATTGTGAATTTGCTCCAGAATTTGTGCTGCAGTACTTTTTATAGATGTATATATACTTGCTTAAGGTTGCATTCTAGTGCCTTTTTATTTACCTTGCACTGTTTCTTCCCTTGTTCTTTGAGTCTGCCCCAGCTCCAACTAAGACATTAAGCTAAAAGTTTCTGAAGTTCTAACCACAGAACTAGAACCCAGTTTGGATTTTTTTCCAGTCTTCCCACCCTTCTCTTGTTGTGGTTTTAAAAGTGTGTGTCTCTGGCTTCCACCTCTTATGGTAATCTGAGTTACAAAGTCCATCCCTCAAGTCTTGCATTGCTATTGTCAGTTGTGTAATCTATTTAAGTACTTTCCAACTCATTGTTTTCCATACATCCATAATACCAAATCAGACACACACTCAGGTCATTACGCTACAGGCCCCAGTATGATTCTATCATTGTCCATGAAGATGTAAATGATATGTCACCTATCTCCCTGGACTATATGAAAAGGGATGTTATGGAACTTTCAGACTGTGTCTCACGCTGGTATGAGCCTAGCATTGAGCAACATATTATCACCACTGAGGATGATGCCACTATATGAGCAAAAAATGATTGATTTCAACAACTGGCTGTCTTTCTTGTGTCATTCTAAGAGGATCCAACATTTGTCAGCTTGGGAGGACATGGTTAAGAGACCCATTGCTTTGTCAAGGGTGGTCTGCACCTGTCATCCATAGTCTTTTGAATACTGGCTAAAACGTTATTCATTTCCACAGTGCCTTTGTTAGGAAATGGCAAATTGACAAGCCTACTGACATAACAAAATTGACTCAGTGGAACCTCAAGGTGCTACTGCTCAATGCCAGGAGCCTAAATAAAAAACTAACTGCCTCCAAGCTCTCCTCAAACTTGAGAATATAGACATCTGTGCAGTTACTGACTGAAATGTAGTTTAAAGCAGCAGAGACTACCCCAGCAGTGCAAAGTTTCAGTGCTTTACACACTTTTAGACCAGTAGCAGGGCAGGCAAGGTCTAAACGTGGAGGTATCTCAATATACATCAATAGCAAGCATACTTCTAAAGTGGTCAAACAAGATGGTGTGCTGGAGTTCATCCACATGCAGAACACCATAGACAAAATCCTGTATCATATCCTAGCCAGCTGTATGTCACCCTCCATGTCCCAATAAGCTTACATTGCATACTTGGTCCTAATGAAGACACTTACCATCCCAAATTAAAAAGGATAAACAATAAAAGGAAAAAAATATGGAAAACATCAGAAAGGGTAACGTCCATAAGGATAAAACCTCTCTCATCAAATTAAATAGGCATCTGAGAGGTCATCTGAGAGGGCTAATTAGGTCACGTCAGGTTAAGATAGCCTCCCAGGTGAAAGATAACCATAAGGCCTTCTTAAGCTATATCAGAAACTCAAGGGCAGCAGACATCAATGTCCTGGACTGGTAGTTAATGGTGCCACATTCACGAAGCCTGATGATATAGTAAACATATTGGTGAACAAATTCAGTTTCAACTTTATCCCCTGTCTTACATCCAACCATTTCCCAAAAAATACCCTCAAACATAACTGCTCTAACTATAACTAGGGAGCATGCAATGGCTGGGCATACTAAAGCTAAGAACATGGCATCAAGGGGCCCTGATACCCTCCCATGATGCCTTCTGAACAGTCTAAAATATGACTTACCAGGTGTCCTGTGGTCTGTATTTAACTACAGTCTTAAAACAAGCTTTGTGTCACATGAATGGAGGACTGCAATGGTCATCCCCCCTTCAAAAAGGAGGACCATCAACAGATCATAGAAACTACAGACCCTTTAGTCTGACTTGTCTAATTTGTAAAGCCATGAAAGATTTATCATAGAAGTTATCAACAAGGTCATAGGAGACCTCCAGACACTGGATCCATCCCAGTTTGCCTTTGTCAAAGGAAGGTCATACTGACTGAATCTAGTGGATTTGTTTGAAAAGTTATGCCAAAAAAGGGCAGTAAAACCACCAGGCTGCTATCTTTCTTTGAATAAAACAAGATAAAACAAAGTTAAAATCACATGTGATTTTAACTTAATTTTATCTTGTGTTATTAAAAGGAAGATAGCAACCTAGTGGTTTTATTGCTCTTTTTTGTATTGTTGTGCTCAGGATTTTGGGGCAGTTTAACCTTTAGTGTGGAACTTAAGTGTGATTTTGTTTGCTTATTTGAAAAGTTCACTAAGGCAATGGATGAGGGGAAAACTTTACACACTGCCTACCTAGATCTGCTGAAAGTTTTTGATACAATAATCCACTAGGACATTGTCAACAAACTTAATGGAACTAGGTATAAACCCCTTTATAACACACTAGATAGCTAGCTGGTTTACTGATAGGATTCAGGAAGCTAGAATCAGTGAAACTACCTATACAAAGAGGCAGATCACCAGTGGAGTCCCCCGGGGCTTTGTGCTAGGTCCACTCTTCTTTTAGCTCTACTTCTTGGATGACAAAACCAATATCAAAGGCCTCTGGATAACCAAATTTGCAGATGATTGCAAACTGGGAGCAGTTATTTAATTGACCCCAAGATAAAAACACCCTTCAGTAAGGTATAATACAGACAAACGATTGGTGCCAAAACCATGACTTAAAACTGAATACCAAGAAGTGTATTATAGCAACTTTTAGAAAGTTAAACACCCCTGATAACTACACCATCAATAAAACACCCCTAAATGTCAGGGATCTGAGAACTCATGTAGATAGTAACATGTGTCCAAGGCAGTAAAAAAATGAATCTATGCTGCTCAGCTTATAAACAAGGGCATGGCATCTAGGTTCAGAGAAGTCATCATGTTACTTTACTCGACCCTCATCAGACTCATCATAAAGTATAATTCCCGCTTCAGTATGTACCTGACCAGACACATGCAGCAAGTGGAACATTCACAAGGGTTCCTTGCCAAAACAATACAAGGAGTAAATAGAAAGTCCTTTGCTGACTGCCTCAAAGCCTTTCTCTTTACTTTGTATCATACAAACTTCTGACAGGTGATTTTACCTAGCATACAAGACATTACTGGACCCTATTTTGATGAATCTTTTGAACACCCACAAAACAAGAAGCATCAGAACTAGATTAAAAGACCTACATTTTATTTATGATGCAAATAGGAAATGTTGAAGAGATAGATATAGTTCTCAGAGAATTCCCATTCTCTGGAACAGGCTCCCCATCTATCTGAAGCAGAATTCCTCCCTACCCATATTCAGTTTGGATCAATGGATGTGTAATCAAAGATTCATACCAGATCTCGTGCCTATGTCTCTGATGGGCAACGACAGTTATAAAATCAGCTCTATATAAATCAAATTTGTGGCTACATGTGGGTTGCACCATTAGGATTAAAATGGCCCTGGTGGTTGTAAGCCTAGTATTCACCTATGAAATATCCACCCAATAATCCAGTATTGCATTTCAGTATACCTCTAGCTTCAAATTGGCTTCTGCTCATTTTCCCAGTGCTCCAGCTGCTTGGCATCCTCAGCACACTCTGAGGGGTTCCGGAGTAATCCTGCTCCATCAGCAAATAAGAGATTTATTTTATTGTTTTGCACACCAGTTAACTGTTTAGAATAAAACTGCTTTATTTTTGCTTTATTTGATGATTTTGCATTTAAATCATTCTAAAGGTCCATAATAGTTGAAACTGCCTTGTTAATGTAGTTTGTTTAAGTTGTTTTGTTGTAGCATTACACTTCCAAACAATATTTCTTGGTGTTTTTATATCATTTGGTTAATAGTGCCCTGTGCAGACATAGATGCCCAGAAAGTAGAATGTATCTATAAAACTTGCCATAGAACTGAAACCTGTAACTTAGTGTGGCTACAACAAAGCCATTGCACAGAGACAAGCTTAAAGGAGATAGTTTGCAAATTAAACAGCATTACTGTCAAATTTACTATGCAATCTTAGTACAATCTAACCTAATCTAGTGTCAAACCCCAGACACCACCCAAGAAGGCCTTCGTATAACCCAGTCAGCAACCTACAGTAGCCCACCCAAATACAATTGCAAACAACATGGATATGCAATTTCCAAATGTCTCTATAGCCAGCTTGGTAGAAATGGGCATCCTGAGAATATAACAATTGTCTCATGTTCACAGACAACCATTTAATCCTTAAAGAAACAAACACAGTATGCAAGATGTACATACATAATTTCACTGGAGACAAAAATCTCACATACAAACAAGGTTGTCAAGTGCACATGCACTACATTCACTACACACAGTGTCCACTACACATATAGACCAACCTATGCTGAGGCACTAAAAAACAATCTTCTCAAACCTAAAGACCTTCTAAGCCTATTAATGGCAATGCCTATCCTCAGTAATCTGTAAAGTACTCACCAAAAGCAAAACCAAACACTGTGCATACATTACACACAGTGGACCTCCACCCCTATAAGGCAAGCAAACACATTGCCCAGGACTTTTGTCATAAGGGAACTCTATTTTATGACACACTGATGCCCCACTCCCCAAACCGAGCAAGGAAAGGATAACAGTTAGTTGCTTATATGCAGCCAAGATCTGCCAAGTTACGCAAGCATTCAAGTCACTCAAGTCATTCAGGTCACTGCATGATTCTATCATAGTCCACGTAGGCATTAATAACCTGAGACATACATTCCTGGACTATATTAAGACAGATATTGTTGATCTCTCTGAATATGTGTTTCAGACAGGTATGAGCCCTGCACTGAGCGGCCTTCTACTTTCAGTAAGCATAATGCCACAGTAAGAATAAAAGATGATTGACTTCAATAATTGGTTTAGTTTCTGGTGTTTTCCAGGGGGACTCAATATTTATCAGCATGGGAGGACATGATTAACAAATCACATTGCTTTGCAAAGGATGATCTGCACCTGTCTCCCCCAGACTTTCAAAAATTTGCTAAAACTTTATCCATCCCCCTAGATCCTATTTTGCCAAATTGACAAGCCTACTGTTAGAAAAATATGTATTAGTAATATACATTAAGCATTCGAGGTTTAAAAGGGTTAATACATTTATTCTGTTCACACTGCATGAATCTGCACAGCCATTAGAAACTTAACAAGAAGCATTCTATTTTCTGCTAATGTCAGCAAATAACAAAAAGTGTTTCATTTCTACTAGTGTCATGAGACTTAACAAAGAGTTATTGATTTTCTGCTTATGCCATGAGAAAATACACAGCTGTTAGAAGCTTTGATAAGGAGCACAATGGATGCTTGAAAATATAAACCGTAGTCAGCATTACTTGTACCTAAGCTAGAAAAATACCTTGAAATTAGGCAAAATGTAACACATATATTAGAACTGCACAATTGAAGAATTGAAAGTTTGTGGTGGGCTAAAATAAGCCCCAAGGCCAGGTTGTTTTTCTCAAATGTTTTGTAAATCAGCAGTTATTCTCAACTAGTCAGCAATTAGTCTAGTAACATTTTCTGTAGAACAATACAGAAAGCTGTGTCTAACTTCGTCAGCAATAGAAGCAACATTTCTGTGTAACATGGAAAGAACTGTATAAAAATGCCATACTAATTATTAATGTTCAGACAAATCATTCTGCCTGCATGCTTTGTCTCCTTGCTGCAAGTTAATAAAAGGTGCCTTACTTGAACCTTACGTGAATTGGTCTTTGAAGTTTTTTCCTTTAACAGATGGTCCTTCGGACCGGAACCCTCTCTTCACCTCGGATCAGACGGGCCAGGTGGATGAAACCATACGGGGAAGAAACCAAATCGGTTCTTCTTATTTGAAAAGCCCTCCAACTGAATTGTCGTTCAAAAGAGGCCAGCCACTTTCTGATCTGCGACTGAAGGACGGGTCTCCGCGAATCAGGTGATCAATCACGTAGGCTCAGGTAAGGTGAATCTACTTTTTCCTGTTTTCTGTTTTAGATCAGGGACCAGATTTGTATTGTTTTTGTCAAGACTGTATTTTTGCTTACAAGTCAGGGACAGAAAAGATTACTGTCTTGTCATAGATCAGGAGAAACAGAATAAGTAGGCAGTCATTCTGAAGAGACTATAACAAAATCCGTGGTACCACGTTAAAAATAAGAGAAGTTACGTAACGATCAAAAGGGTAGAACAAAATGGGTAATAATTGCACAAAAAGACCCCAAAATCTGCCGTTAACAGAAGACGCAAAATACATGCAGTCGCAGCGCGCCGACAATATTAAATATTATTCAAAATGGGTTAATAAATATGAATTTGACGGAAAATTAGAAAAATCCTCGCTTATCAAACTTGTCAAACAGCTCAAAACCAATTCCAAAGGTCGGGTGAAAAAGCAACGTAAATTAGGAATTCCTCAGGCACACAGGTGGATTGAGGAAGTAAACCGTAGGGAACAAAAGAACAAAAATTCAAAAACAATGTTTTTAGACAAGGAGGGCAATAACTTAGTAATAGCATCAGCACCTCTGCCTCCCTTACCAGAATATGAAGCAAGTGAACAGATTAGTCCACCCCCATGATATCCTGTGGTCACTGAAGAAAGAGGCATTATGAAAATAAAACCGTATATTAGAGATCCCATCGGTACCAGGTCTCGAACAAGGGCAGGTAACTCAAAAGAAGACATTGAGTTATATCAAATGGTTAAGAATTCACGATCTATGAGTGAAGAAGAAATATGCCCACTTATAGAAGTACCCAATCCTCAGGCAGGACAAGATAATCAGGACCCACCTATTTTAGTGTATAGACCTTGGACTCTGGAAGATATCCGGAAAGCCACTGAGGGAATTCCCCATCCAAAAGTTAATTTTAGAAAATTCTCAGAAGATTTACAAGGAATGAGGCTGAGTTATAACCTAAATGGAGAAGAGGTAGAAAAAGTAGTTAGACAAATTGTGGGGCCAGATTGGCACATGATCAGTGGCAACTGGAATCCCTGTGATGCTGCACAAAGACCCCTCCCACATAGCAGCGCAGAATTAGACAACAGAGTAAAAGGTCTTACAGACCGCATCTCTGAAAAATGGAAGCCATGGGCAGACTGGACTTGCATTAATCAATGCATCCAAAAAGAAGGTGAAACTATTGGCCGGTATTATGCCAGACTATTAGAATGTTTTAACAACCACTGTGGAATGCAGGTTCCTCAAGATCAAACACAAGATTCCCCATATGAACATCAGTTAAAGAATGCATTTTTAAAGGGCAGTATTGCACCTATAAGCAGTTTTATTACAAAACACATGGTAGACTATCGTACAAGCAGGTTACAGTCATTACTTGAATATGCTAGGCATGCCGAAAGGCATTTTAATAGCAAAAAGAAAAAGAAAGCTCAAGTATTTTCTGTAGAAGATGGAGTAGAAGTTTATGTAGTACAGTCCGGGAAAAAGGGCAAGAAAAATGCACAGGGAAACAAACAATCTGATCAACGATCAGAGGACTTTCAAGGGCGAAAGAAAAGGGGTGACTGTTTTAAATGCAGTAAAAAGGGACACTTGGCAAAGGATTGCAGGAAAAACAAGAAGGAAACACGAAGACAAGGAGGGTGAGGACTGACTATATGGTAGTCAGGAATCACTAGAAGGGGATAGCGAAGAAAGGACAAATGAGAATGTGATAGAGGGAGTAGAGGATGTGACAGAAGAGATAGAGGAAGTGCAAGAAGTTAGTGACAGTGAAGAAAATGAAATATTAGACCTAGCTTTATTGAGCTTGGAGCTCTATTTAGCAGACACAAAACCAGAAGTTACACTCTTGGTAGAAGGGAGGGAAGTCAAATTCTTGTGTGACTCAGGGGCATCACGAACCCTGATACATCCCTCCAAACTGCCAGAAAACACAGAGGCACCTGATTACATACTGATAAAAGCAGCTAATGGACAGCTGTATCAGGAGCCCCTCTCCTGTAATATTGCAATAACTAATCCAGTTTCAGGATTGACTCAGAAAAGCAAAATTGTTGTTTCTGAAAAATGCCCAGTAAACCTCTTGGGCAGAGACCTCATGCAACTATTTGGTATAGCAGTAGTCCCAACCATGCAGGGTATGGAAGCACAGCGACAAATTGATACCTTTGCAGTGCAATTGGAGGGTGAAATGTTTTATTGGTACAGCCAGGACTTGGTTACGACTGGTCCAGGGACTGTGACCGAAGAATTAATGAATGTAGCCATCAACAAGTTCCCCTCCCTTGACATCGATAAGCAACACCTGTTGCACTGTACCCTGTATTATTGTAACACACCAGAACCTGACAAGGAATATGAGCAAGAATTGTTTAAAAATCATGCAAACAGATTGATATTACGTAACTTGTACTGGGACACAGAAGGGAACAGGGCAGACAGCTGTTCATTGCCCCAGGAGTTCTTTACACTTTATTAATCTAATCGATTACCACACGTTAGCTTAACCAAGAACAAAAATATAGAATGGGCAGACCTAGGAGAAAAAGTCACGAGATGGGAGAAACAGACAGAATTAGAACTATCAGAGCAGGGAATACAAATACAGAAGCTGAATTGGATAACTCAGACCCACCCAGCCGTACACTTGCAGTCTAGCAAGGACAGCTGATTAGCACTCCTATTAAAGGAGGAAGAGAATGCCTTACAGAATATACCAGAAACCCTTTGGTCAACAGGAAAGTCAGATGTAGGACTTATTCGTACAGCGGGACCAGTAACTGTAATGCCAAAGTCAGCATTCAGACCACAGAAAAGACAGTATCCCTTAAGAAAAGATGCAGAGGCAGGAATAAAGCCTATTATAGCAGCCTTACTTAAAGGGGGAATACTGGTAGACTCTCCCGATTCACCATGTAATACACCCTTATTTCCAGTTAAAAAAGCAAATGGAGAATGGCGTATGGTCCAAGATTTACAAGCTGTAAATGATGCAGTAATACCAAGGGCACCTACAGTGCCAGACCCACACATCCTGTTGAATGATTTAAAACCTCAAGAGAAGTATTTTTCTGTGGTGGACATCAGCAATGTGTTCTTTTCGATACCGATACACCCTGACAGCCAGTATTGGTTTGCATTCACATTTCAGGGGTAAAGGTATACATATACTCGACTACCACAGGGGTATTGTGAAAGTCCAAAAATGTTCTCACAAGAAATGGCAAGCAACTTGGCGGGATTCACCCCACCAAGAGGCAGTCAGATTTTACTTTATGTTGACGACATCTTACTGGCGGACCCCACCCAGCAAGATTGTAGAGAAAATACCATAGCGCTATTACGATTCTTAGCCACTGAAGGACATAAGGTAAATAAAAATAAACTGCAGCTTTGGAAAAAAACAAGTCAAATACCTGGGATATGTAATATCCAAGGAAGGCAGAACATTAGATGAGGACAGAAAAGTAGCGATATTGCAAGCACCAAAACCCACTACCAAGAAGGAAATGATGTCCTTCCTGGGTACAACTAATTTCTACCGGAGCTAGATTCCAAACTATGCTTTGGAATCTGCACCTCTGACTGACCTCATATATAAGACGCCTATGGAAGCACAGGATTTATTACAATGGACACCAGAAGCAGAATCTGCTTTCTGCAAACTGAAGCAGTTAATAGTATCCTCATTAGTTCTAGGATTACCAAACTACCATAAACATTTTTTCCAAACTGTAGATAGTAAGCATGGTTATATGACATCAGTGTTAACACAACAGCATGGGGATAAGCAACACCCCATTGCTTACTATTCATCACAACTAGACCAAGTGGCACGGTCCTTACCCCACTGTGTACAAGCAGTTGTTGCAGCTGCAATGGCAGTACAGGCTTCGGCCTCAGTAGTCTTATTCCACCCTCTCACTTTGAGAGTGCCTCATGCAGTCACTATTATTTTACTACAAGAAAAGGTGGCATATCTTTCCCCTGCTAGGCATCTTTCCTGTATGACTATATTGTTGAGCCAACCTCACATGACAATTGAGCGATGCACGACTTTGAACCCTTCTACTTTGCTCCTGACCCCTGCAGATGGCACACCACACCGCTGCCTGCAGGTAATTGAGCAAAAGACACTACCTAGAAAAGATCTCATGGATGTCCCCTTGGATGATGCCGAGGTGACATACTACGTGGATGGTTCATGCAAAAGGGGTCCTGCAGAACAGAACCTAGTAGGATATGCAGTAGTTTCTGACACTGAGATTATAGAAGCAAAACCTTTACCACACAACTTTTCTGCACAGGCAACAGAACTGATTGCCTTGACATGGGCATGTACCTTAGCAAAGGGTAAATGTGTAAACATTTTTACTGACAGCCAGTACGCTTTTTCTACTGTACATGTTTTTGTGCAACAGTGGAAAAACCGGGGAATGATAACATCTACTGGCAAACCTATAAATCATGCACAGTTTATTTTAGATCTTTTAGAATCTATTCAGTTACCTCAGAAAGTAGCCATTTGTAAATGCACAGCTCACACCAAGCAACAAGATAGGATTTCAAAAGGTAATGCGAGAGCTGATACAGCTGCAAAACAAGCAGCTACAGAAGTATTTGTTTTAAATGAGGAACTACAACCCTCTGAGATTTTAGACTTTGAAATGTTAAAAGCAATGCAGGCACTCATTGTGCAAGCTGAAAACAAAGATGGGTAAAATAAGGAGCAATTCTCGAAAAGGGGCTGTACATCTCTAAAGAATGGAAGCCGATACTACCGTCTAATTTGTTTAGATATGCAGCTTTGTTGAGCCATGGGCAGTGCCATGTCTCAACAGGGGGGATGGTACAGCTGGTGAACCAGGTGTTCACAATGTACGGGTTTACAAACTACTCTAAAAAATTCTGTTTGATGTGTCAAATTTGCAACAAACATCATGCACAAGGGGCGTTAAAGCCCAAGCAAGGGAGTTTCCCTACACCACCATATCCATTTCATACTATCTGTATGGATTTCATAGAATTGAACAAATGTGAAAATAAGAAGTATTGTCTTGTCATTGTAGATATGTTTTCCAGATGGGTGGAAGCCTTTCCAACCAAAAACCCAGATGCAGCCATGGTAGCAAAAGTACTTGTCAAAGAAATCATCCCTAGATTTGGCATTCCGGAAAGAATCTACAGTGACAATGGTACACACTTTGTAAACCAAGCCAAGCCATACAGCAGTTAAGTAAGCATTTTGGTATTTCTTTAAAAAATCATTGTGCATACCATCTGCAATCTGCAGGGCTAGTTGAGAGACATAATGGTATATTGAAAAACAAATTAAGAAAGTTAATAGCTGAGACAGGAAAGAATTGGCTGTATTGTTTGCCCCTGGCACTGTTGAGCATGAGAACTGTTCCGACTGCAAAAGGATTGACTCCTTTTAAAAAATTATTTGGAAGGGCTTATTATACACCCCAATGGAAACTTCTCATGTCCTCAGACCAGGAAGCTGATTTTACACTAGCTGAATATATGAAGAAAGTCATGAATTCTAAACATCTGTTGCAGTCAAATTCTGTTTCAGATAAAGAACAAACCGAAACATCGGAAGTGGCAGTGATCCCCGGGGAGTGGGTGTGGGTGAAGAATATAAAGAAGAAGAATTGGTCATCACCAAGGTGGGAAGGTCCATACCAGGTGCTTCTTTCAACACCCACTGCAGTCAAGATAGCAGAGCAAGCTTCGTGGATCCACCTGACGCACTGCAAACTAGTTAAAAACTTTGAACTGGACAAAAATCTTACCTCTCCATCGGGGCCCTCAGCACAAAGTCTGGCTACAAAGGGGGGTCAGATCAATAGGACTGATCCGTCTCAACCCCAGTGAAGAAACCATTGGTGCTGAAGGTCCTATTAGGGCAAAGAGTAAGAACAAATGTCTGAAATAAAGATAACAGGATCCAGTAAGATCCAGATGTACCTATTCGGAAGAGTTGGAGAAAACAGGAATGCAGAACAACAGTTTCTTCAAAAGTATTGCATAATCATCCTGTTGACTGTACTAGTGATAATAATCTTTTTGTTGTGGCCATTCCTTTTCCCAGCTACACAAACTGAACTGAATAAGCGTGGAGAGTTGCACGTAGAGTGGCACCCAAACTTCAACACTTACCAGGCAATCAAATATGTGTATGCTGAGACCTTCAATGTTTCGAATTGCTGTATTTGCACAGCTTTGCCAACAGCATACGGGGGGTTATTGTTAACTTCAGTCCCCCTAGGAGCCAACAAGACCTGGGAAAACTTAGTTTATGGTACATCAGATGTCACATCACAAGATAAAGTAGCATTGCACTTGTCTGTTCGACAGAAGGGGACTGTGTGTTTTTACAAAAATGATACAGTATAGGTGGGTTGGAGCAATTGCGATGTGACTGTTCCCTATAGATGCTACAATAAAACTGACAACACAGGTTCCTATTGCAACACAAGCTATGATTCATTTTTTGAACTGATGCATAGGACAACTGATGAAGTAAAACATAATGCTGACCTCTATAAACAACTGATTATAGTTGACAAAAAAATGTTTCATGCAGAGCCAGGACATACTAAAGTTCCTACCAAAGTAGAAGATTGCTATTTTGTATGTGGTAGGAAAGCATATAAGTGGTTACCTGAGAATTGGTCCGGTAGTTGTTATTTGGGGTACATGGTTCTGGCCATACGACATACAGCAGTTTTACCTCAGGGGAAAATTCGGAATGTTTGACGAGAAATCAAGAAACCTGTCAACCCAGTGGGGCAAATCAATGCGGGCTGGAAAAACCATCATGCTGTGAACCTAGGGAAAAATGGACTGTCACATATGGACTTGGGTGATACCATCATCTCGTGGGCAGGTGTACTGCCAGCATATGGAGCAATGAAATCAATCTGGGAACTAAGAAAACTGTCTAAACTTCTTGAAATAATGAACAATGCAACCTTTTCTGCCCTAGAATTGGTGACTGATGAACTGACTGCCATGAGAACTGTAGTGCTTCAAAACCGCATGGCTCTTGACTTCACCCTAGCGGTGAGAGGATGTACTTGCGGTTTAATCCAGGAGAAGTGCTGTTCGTATATTCCTGACCACAAACATGAGATCGACAATCACCTTGAGGTAATTCAGCAGGTGTTGGCTATGACCAAGCCAGGACCAAATCCATTGACAGACTTTTTCCAGAGATTGTTTGGGGGGTGGTGCAGTATCCTAATGAACATCCCGATTGCCATCTGTGTAGGAATGATCCTGCTGGTGGTATGTGTGTGCTGCTGCATCCCCTGCATGAAAAGACTGATTAAAGACTTTATAGACATGTCAGTTTCAGAAACCTTATACCAAGGTGCTGAACTTGAAGAATTGTTGAAAAATTGAAAATGCTTTCATAAGTTTAAATTGAATGACTCTCTTAACTACAAATCCTAAGTAGGAAGGGGTTAGGGGAAGAAAAAAAAAACTGTTTATGCTTATTTTGAAAGTAGAATAAACATATTCAAAGGGGAGAAATGTTAGAAAAATATGTATTAGTAATATGCATTAAGCATTCGAGGTTTAAAAGGGTTAATACATTTATTCTGTTCACACTGCATGAATTTGCACAGCCATTAGAAACTTAACAAGAAGCATTCTATTTTCTGCTAATGTCAGAAAATAACAAGAAGTGTTTCATTTCTACTAGTGTCATGAGACTTAACAAAGAGTTATTGATTTTCTGCTTATGCCATGAGAAAATACACAGCTGTTAGAAGCTTTGATAAGGAGCACAATGGATGCTTGAAAATATAAACCTTAGTCAGCATTACTTGTACCTAAGCTAGAAATGTACCTTGAATCTAGGCAAAATGTAACACATATATTAGAACTGCACAATTGAAGAATTGAAAGTTTGTGGTGGGATAAAATAAGCCCCAAGGCCAGGTTGTTTTTCTCAAATGTTTTTTAAATCAGCAGTTATTCTCAACTAGTCAGCAATTAGTCTAGTAACATTTTCTGTAGAACAATACAGAAAACTGTGTCTAACTATGTCAGTTATAGAAGCAACATTTCTGTGTAACATGGAAAGAACTGTATAAAAATGCCATACTAATTATTAATGTTCGGACAAATCATTCTGCCTGCATGCTTTGTCTCCTTGCTGCAAGTTAATAAAAGGTGCCTTACTTGAACCTTACGTGAATTGCTCTTTGAAGTTTTTTTCCTTTGACACCTACCAATATAGCAAATAAAACCCAAAGAAACCTAAAGGTGTTACTGTTCAATACTAGAAACCTAAATAAGAAATTCCACACCCTACAAGCTCTCCTCACTCTGGATACTATAGACTTCTGTGCCATTAACAAAGTGTGGATTAAGTTCACAAAAAGTACTCTGGTAGTACAAGGCTTCAGTGCCTTTCACATATTTTGACCATCTGCATAGACAGGGACAAATGTTGGAGGATTCTCAATCTATATTAGCAATGGGCATAACTCTAATTTGGTTAAATATGATGACGCCCTGGAAGTTCTCCATGGGCAAATTACCACAGACAAACTCCCATACCATATCCTAGCAAGCAATAGGTCACCCTTTATATCACTAGAATCCCACAGTTCATACCTAGACCTACTTGTGACACTCACCATTAAACTAAGTACCTATTCATAAGGAGACTTTAACTACCCCTTTATAGACTAGGAAACATACACTGACTCATACTCACAGGCACAATAATTCCTGAACTTTATTACCAGAAATATCCTTGACCAGATAGTGTGCATATCCATTAAAGGTTCAAGCATACTGGGCCTGGTACTCTCCGATATGGGAAAGCATTGCACACCCCCATAACATGTCCTCACAAAGCTATCTCCTTCAAAATAACAATCAACTCAATAATCTCAGCAATCCCTATAACAGTTAGGAACTATTCCAATGCAAACCACATCCTATTAAGCGATAATTTGTCAAAATCAATGACCCTCCCAATCTCAAGTTCACAGCAGCCCATGTGAAATTGTTCATAGAGACCCTATATGATCATGTAAATAGCTGTGTAGAGGATGTTGTACCTACTAGAAGAAAGCCCAAAACAAACTCTAGCAGCAAACCACTGCTAAGAATACTAACCTTAATAGGGTATATAACAAAAGGAAAAAAGTCATGGCTAAAACCAGGAAGACCAATTCCCATAATGATAGGAGCTCTCTAATTACACAAAGCATGAAACTAAGAGGACTAATTAAGTCCAATAAGGCTGATTACAAGGCCAAGATAGCCGTACAGGCAAAAGACAACACCATGGCCCTTTACAGTTATGTCTGAAACCTCAAAGGCAACACATATTAATTTGCCAAACTGGTGGTCAATATTGGCACTTTCAATGAGTAGAGTGTCATAGTGAATTTGCTGTCAATCAAATTCAACTCAAACTTCACCCCATTCCCCCACCCCCCAAAAAATATCTACTAGCAAAATTCTCCCCCTTCCAACTA
Organism: Protopterus annectens; assembly: GCF_019279795.1. NCBI lineage: Eukaryota > Metazoa > Chordata > Ceratodontiformes > Protopteridae > Protopterus > Protopterus annectens. The sequence continues at coordinate 1,839,728,310 of NC_056725.1, read as the reverse complement.
TTGAGAAAGAAAAGGTCCTGACAGTGCTCACAAAGGACAAAACACAGGACACCTCCTAAATAGCTTGACACATGACCTATCAGGATCATGAGTCACTTTTCAACTATAGCCTCACCCATTGCATCAAAACTGGCTTTTTACCATGAAAATGGAGGACTGCAATGATTAAAACACTTTACAAGGACGGACCATCATCTGACCTTGGGAACTACACATCTATCAGTCCGACTAGTGTAATATCTAATATATATTATCAGACATAAAACTAGTCTAACTATCCCTACTGCAATCAGAACAGCCCAAAGCAAAAAATATTTCAACCATGAATTGTTTAAATCCAAACTTAAGCAATGTAATTGGTCACCTCTTAAGTCTCTCCCTATAAATGAAGCAGTTAATTACTTCAACACCACTTTCCTGACAATCCTAGATCATCATGCCCCAATGAGATCCATAAGAATGTAAACAAAAACAGCCCTATGGCTCTCAAACAATACTAAGAAACTAATCAGTAGTAGAAATAAATCTTGGGCAAAATGGCATACCACAAAGAATACTATTGATCACCAAACATTTAGACAACAAAGAAACATAACAAAAAAGCTATCCTACAAGATAAAAATAACTTTTATACCCAACTACAACAATCATCCCTTCAACAACCACAAAAGTTCTGGACTGCTATTAACACACTACTATTCCCAGGCAAAGTAGCCACACCAGATCCAATAGGTTCCAACCCCAACTGCCCTATACAAACTGCAAATGCCTTTAATACTTTCTTTACTACTGCTATACTAAATCTGGCAAATCAACAAAACCCTGATACCTCCAAATTACCTAGTCCTAGCTCCACCCCCCCCTTTCACTTTGAACCTATACCCACTTCCTATATCTCTTCCTTGCTTCAAAAATTAAAACCTACTACCCCTTCAGCTGATAAATTACCAGCAGAATACCTCCAAATAGGAGCCAAAGCCATTGCCTACCCCATCTCCATACTGATCAATAGAACCATAAAAGAGGGCACTATCCCAACTATCTGGAAAATTTCACACATTATTCCCCTTCACAAAGGTGGAGACTCCATTGACTTTTCAAACTATCGCCCTATAGCTTTACTCTCTCCACTTGCTAAAATTATGGAGAAATGCATCCACAAACAACTACTAAATCACCTACTCCACTATAATCTCCTAGCTAACTGTCAACATGGTTTTCGGCCATTCCATAGTACTACCACAGCCTTGCTATCCTTTACTAATTGTATCAACAACAATCGCAACAAAAATATTCTTTCTTCAGCATTCTTTGTAGACCTGTCTAAAGCCTTTGACATGGTCAATCATCAACTTCTCCTCCACCTTCTGAAATCCCTCTCTCTAGACAATCCTGCCCTGAACTGGTTTGCATCCTATTTGGAAAACCGAAAACAAGCAGGGCTCTGGCAAAACCATCTTTCAGACCCCTTCCCCACCTCCATAGGTGTTCCACAGGGCTCTATTTTAGGTCCACTACTGTTTTCCATTTTCATAAATGACCTTCATCTCTCTACTCCACATTCGACCTGTATTCAATATGCAGATGACACTACCATCATTTGTTCTGGCTCATTCCAAACTGAACTACATTCTCTCACACAAAAAGCCTTCACCACTACAGAACAATGGTTCTCTAACCATTGTCTTCTCCTTAACCCAAATAAAACTAAACTCTTGCTCTTTACACCCACTCATTTGTCTCCAACTCTTCATTTCACACTCACATCTAGCAATGGTACCATTATCTCTCCAGACCCCACCACCAAACTCCTAGGAATCACAATTGACAATCAACTAAAGTTTGACACTCACATAAACAGAACAATAAAATCTACTAACAGAAAACTCAGATCTCCTTACAGAATCAAATCTTTCCTGACACCAGAAGCAAGAACCACCATAGCTAGAACCCACTTAATCTCTACCCTATTACATGCTTCCCCCTTATATACAAATCTTTCTAAAAATAATCTTAACAAACTAGCTAGATCATATAACAATATCGCCAGATTTGCTACAAACTCTCCATATAGGACTCATCACTGTCTGAATCTAAAACAACTAGGCTGGCTTGAATTACCTCACCTTATACAATTTAACCAACTTACAATCGCCCACAAAGCCCTATACCAACCCAACAACACCCCGATGCTCTCCACCCTCATAGAACCATACAATAACCTGAGGAATCTACGCTCCACTAATAAAATGTTGATTCATACTTCCTTATCAAATAACTTAGCTGGAGACTCCATATTCTCTAATTCAATAGGCAAAATATGGAATCTCTTACCACAAGACCTTACTACCCTAACTTTTCTCCCACTATTTAAAGCTAACCTAAAATTTTCTTCTCTAACCACTGGCTATGCTCTTGCAACAACCCTGACTAAACATTTTTTTCTAATTATCTGATACCCTCAAAACACAATATTCTCTATTATAACTCTCCATGCAACTTTCTTTAAACTTTTCTTTCTTTCTTAATTCCTAACTCTGTTATTCCAGAGTACCTCTTACCATGTATCTTTGTTCTAGTCATTTTTTTAGTCATTGTTATGTAACTGTGTTCCAGTCATGTTTTTAAAGTCATTTTTTAGTAAAATTACTTATTCTGATTCTGTAACATTCTATCTTAGCACTATTCTCAAATATCTGAATTTTTATGTTTATTGTTCTTAAGTCTATGTTAGGCTATTTTTCAACCCTTCTTTATAGATGTTTTGCATGTTTTTAATATGTTTTTAACTGGAGCTTTTCTCCCCGGGCCTCCACTGAAAATGGACATGTATCCAGCTGGACTAGCCCCGTCAACAAATGTAAAATAAAATAAAAAAAAAAATATATGCAAAGTCATGGAATGAATTATCATGGAAATTATCAACAAAGGCATAGGCAACATTCAGACACTGGACCCAACTCAGTCTGTCTTTGTCAAGGGAAGGTCATGCCTACTAAACCTGGCAAACATTTTTTAGAAGGTCACCAAGGCAATGGATAAGTGGAAATAGTGAATACCACCTATCTGGACCTGACTAAGGTGTTCAGTACGATACTCCACTCAAGTATAGCTGACAAACTCGCAGAACTGGGCATAAACCCCTGCATAACTCACCGAATTACAAACTGAGAAAGAAGACCCAGGAGGTCAGGATTGGAAAGATCACCTCCACTAAGAAACCAGTCACCAGTGGGGTACCTCAGAGTTCCACTACTCCTATTTGGCGTTTACTTCTCAGGGGGTAAAGGTTAATGTCAGAGGTCTTTGGTTGACCAAGTTCATAGATTCCTTCCATAACACAAACATCATACAAAAGAGTCTAACAGACAAATGACTGCTGCCAAAGTCATTAATTAAAACTCAGTGCCAAGAAAGGCGTTCTAGTGCCTTTTGGGAAAATTGTCACCCAGGCTAATTACTCCTTCAATAAGACACCCTTAAGAGTTGACCTGGTAGTCAGGGATCTGAGAACATATGTAGACAGTAATCTGGCCTTTGACAAACATGTGGCCAAGATAGTAAAAAGTTCATTCTATGTCACCCAACTTATAAGTAAAAGCATGTCATCCAGGTCCTAGGAAGTCATAGTGCCACTCTGTTAGCCTCTTATCAGACTCATCGTTGAGTGTAAGTCCACTTTGGCATGTACCTTACCAGACTATGCAATGGTTGGTACATCTACAAAGGTTCCTTACCAGGAGAATACAGGATACAAACACATTGTCCTATACAGATTGTCTTAAAGCCCTGTCTCTTTACTTAGTCTCCTACAGGTTATTGTGAGGTGATTTATGCCTGGCACCAAAGCATCCAGCTCTAATGGAACTTTAACACATCCACAAAATGAACACCATCAGAACCACTAGATACAATGATTTACATTTTGTAAGTGACACAAATAAGATAGTGAAAGAGGTGCATGCCTCATAGGAACCCCATGCTCTGGAACAGGCTACCCCTGCATGTGAGTCCTTCCCTAACCCAATTTATGCGTAACCTTGACCAATGGAAGGGAAATTAGAAATTTACCCTGGGTCTGGCCTCTATGTCCCTGATAGAAGCAGAGAGTAATGCCTAAACAACTGCCCCTACATAACCTCTAGAAATGTCCTAACATACCCTCTCCTAATAAATGCCCATGATGTATAGGGACACAATTGGACTGGGTTTCATGGCTAGGCTTATAAAGGCCCTAGTGGTTGTTAATCTAGTATATGCCTATGAACCTTTGAATCTTTCTAGATATTTACATTCATTTACCATTAAATAATAAAAAAATGCATACCATTTATAATTATGTAAATATCTCAAAAATGGAGTAACAGCTATAAAATGCCTGTTGGAGCAAATGTCACAGTGATAGTCATGATATATGTAGAATGTTTAAAGATATATTAATATTTATTTGGATAGTTATAATAATGAATTTGACATATTATCAAATTACTTGTTCAATATAAATTTAATATTAAATTTGTTTGACATATTAATATTACCACTGTAAGATAAGGTGTGCTGAGTAACTTTTATATTCCTCCTTTTTTCTAACTTTTATAGTTACTTCTAAATTTTGTTTTGTGATGGTGGGAAACAATTTGTATTTGGAAACGAGTATGTTAGTTTTCTTTCCCTTTACTTGAAGTTTTAGATTACATTTTTATTCTTTGAACAGGGACTGTGGAACAATTAAATCATTTTGTTGATTATTTAAATCTGATCACTGAATTTTTAAAGTTCTCATTGTCATTTTCTAAAGAAAGTATGAATTATTTGGATGTTTTAGTGATAAAGGATCAAATGAATAGCTCCTATAAGTCATTATACAAGAAGCTACCACACTCCAATGGATTTTCGCATTATATTAGTAAGCTCCCATTTTTTTTTTCAGAAAAATAATTTGGTAAAGGGACAGATACGGTTTCCAGCATTATCTCAGAGAATGTACATTTCTGGCTGGATGTTAACCAAATGTTATTAATGATTTTGCAAGAGGTTAAAAATGAAAGGTGGATAGATTCTTGCATATTTAAAGAAAATGGTGTATAAAGATGAAGAAGTTAAAAATGGAAAAAATAATTTTGAATGTGCCATCATTTTAAGCCATGCAGTTGACAATAAAGTTATTCAATGAGTTATTAATAAATACTGGAGCATTTTTAGTGCTGTGGGTATTCATATGAATATCATTTATGATGCTCTACAGCTTGTATATAAAATCACATCAGATCTGAAGAATATGTTTGACAATATGAATGGACAACAGAATGCCTCTACTATTGAAAGGGTTGGAACATTTACAATATCTGAAAACAATGTATGTACATTAACACAAATAAAACCAGTGCAATAGTTTGGCAGATGGAAACAGAAAGAAAGGAGCTTATTCTGACACTGTAGCACTAATTGTTTAGTTTATGTGTCTTTTTGCCAAGCACTTGGCTCATTTTATGTGGTGGAAAATGGAAACTTGTTTTAGGAAGAGTATTTATCATCATATCTACAGCATTGTTAGAAAAGATTTTGCAAGTGCTTTGAGTCAACATGCTGTGAAATGTAAGTGTTCAAAGGGGGTTAATTTTCCTGGTGTGGAAAAGTACTGCAGAATGGGGGATTGTTATTAAATTAGATGGCAACTTAAATTAGAAGCCCATAAATGTCCCAGGTTTAATGATGCTCTGAGTATAAGTAGTGTACTTAAACTGGGAGCAGCAAAAGTATAAATATTTTTATGAATAATGATTTTCTATTTACGATTAGGTAGGAAGATTTTAATGTCAATATTGGCTTATAGATAATTTGTATATATTAGGATTATAATTAATTGGTTTATTAAATGTAGTTATATGATTAGTAATAGCATATAAGAGTGTACAGTTACTTAAGTTTTTATGGTTCTGAAGAAGTCCATATGAATAAAAAAGTGAAAGTGCTTAACCATTTTATATTGACTATGCACAAATGTTTTTCTTTCTTTTTTTGTTGTTTTTCAAGTCCTACATTATGTGCCTAGAGGTGTTTTATTTTTATTATAGCTAATTGTTATGATTCAAGGTAATAGGGCAGTCACGGTGGTGAAGTGGTTAGCATTGCCACCTCACAGCAAGAGGTTCTCTGGTTCGATCCTCGGCTGGTGTGCCTTCTGTGCGGAGTCTGCATGTCATCCCTGTGGTCGCATGGATTTCCTCCGGTTTCCTCCCAAAGACATGCTGCAGGTGGATTGGACACTCTAAATTGGCCTTAGGTGTGAGTGTGTATGTGCGCCTTCTGTGGAAGGTTGGGCGGCGGGCTGGCAACTCAACACTCTAAAACTCCACTGCCAATCATGAGCAGACAAGGTGATCCGCTGTGGTGACCCCTAACCAGGAAAAGCCAGAAGAAGTTATGATTCAAGGTAATGCTACTTTTTTAGTTATTTAAATGTAGACAGTCATACTTCTCAAGTCTTGCAAAAACCTGGCAATCTCTGCACTATTTTTATGAACTTTTTCTAATTCATTATCAGACAAGCATGCAGCAAATAGAAAAAAAAATGGATTCATTCATTCAGCATAGACCTGTTAGTGCCTTCTTTATTCTGAACATCTGAAAGACACATTAAAGTCACACTGCTGTGCAAGCAATTACATATGGCTCATTTTTACCACATTTGTTTAAGCCTACTAACTAATCTTCCTTGAAATTTTGATTGTAGCTACATTTCTTCAGTGTAACTCTTTGCCATTGAACACAAATGCTGACATATTTAGAATGGACAATATATTTCATTTATATGATGGCGTATCTGGCAATAAACTTTAATTACTGTGGTGTGTGAATGTAATACTTTATTATTCTCTAGTTATTGTAATGAATGTATATAATGCCCTGTTTATTAAATAATTTATAAAATAAAATAAAATGAACATAGTACTAGACATAGTTTTCTCCCTCTTCACCTAATTTAACATTAGCATCCAAATATTTTGTTTCTGTACCTCACTTAACAAAATAGTAAGTACAGTACACTTTCCTTGCAGCTGAACATTGGCCATCATCACTGTCACCATCATCATCATCATCATCACTGACCTAGTTTTAAAGAAAGCTAGTATGCCCACTTCTACATTACGCTTGGCTTAAGCATAATAGAGAATCAGACATGTTTAACTCTGTCCCCGGACTAATGAGCTAGGCCTTGCCCTAAAAATCCTATTCTTTTTCATTTGTCCCTGTTTTATTACCATTAACCTATGTTTGTCTGCAAACTTGTTTGCCTATAGAAAACTATCATAATATGTTTTCAGGTGACACTTCTTAAATCACATGTGCCTTTGTTGTGCTTAAAATATAAAAATGTAGCCGGTGTCTTCTGTGTTGTAATTTGTTGAGCAGCTTATATGATTGCTCTTTATAAGCACTTTCTTCGTCCACTCTTACCAAAGCTTGTTTTTCATAGGATCATAAGAGGTTACTAGGCTAATGGCCCTGGGACCTTTACAAGCCTAGCCAAGAGTTTATCCCCAAAAAAGAAACCTCAATCAGCACCTGTCACCCCTGTCAGTGTGGGACAAAGGTGGAACCCCTGGGACAAATTTATGGTTTCCCATCCACTCAACAAGACTGAGCTTGAAGAGGGTCAGCGAGGTACTCTGTTTGACATGTATAGGAAGTCTATTCCAGAGATGGCCAGCCTTTAGGAGACAAACCTGCCTCTCCAGCAGGTTTTGTTGATGTTGCCTATTAGATTTAAGCCTATTGAGCGAGTAATGTGTGAGAAGTTAGACTTATGGATATGGAACATATCTAGTAGGGCCGGGTCCAATATAGCCTTGTAGGCAAGACACAGATCACCTCTGAGCAATCTGTATGATATTGAGCAAAGTGATAGTGATTTGAGCCGGTCCACACAGGACTGGTGTAGGAGGCCATGGATTCTCTTTGTGAGGTATTTCTGTGGCCTTTCCAGTTGGTGCAGGTGTTTGGAGAGGTAGATACCAAATGGGGTGCTATACTCAATTCGAGGTCTAATGAGGGAGGAGTACAGTGAGGTAATAACCTCCTTTTTTCTGGATGCAATTCATTTACTTATGAGATGAACCAAGGTAAAGGCTTTTCAGACCACTGCCACCACATGATGATCAAATATGAGATTGTTGTCAACCTGAGAATCCAGGTCTTTTACCACAGGTTGTGTGCTTAGGGAGTTGCTGTTGATGTGCTAATCAGTCGGGGCCATGTTTTTGCCAAATGGTATGATAATGCATTTGTTTGCATTTAACTTAAGGCCATGACTTTGGCACCAGTTATTTCTAGCTGTGAGACCCTCTTGCAGTATGTTAACATCATTTGGGGGAGTCAATGACAGCACCCAACTTACAATCATCCACAAACCTGGTCAGCCACAGGCCCTTGTCTTTGCCTGGACCTCTGAAAAATAGATGCCAAACAGTAGGGGTCCTAGGACAGATCTCTGGGGAATACCACTAGTGACAGGTCGGCTGTTGAAGTTGGTGGCACTTGTTTTGACCTTCTGGGTCCTATCTGTGAGCCAGCTGGCCACCCATCTGATGAGACAGGGATTAACACCAAGTTGTGTTAGCTTTTCGAAGATGCCTGAGTAGGGGATTGTGTCACAGACCTTGGCCAAGTCAAGATATGCTGTATGTACTGACTTTCACTTATCCTTATCCTTGCTGGCAGTTTCAAAACGTCAACTAGGTTCAATAGGCAAGCTCTGCCTCTGACAAATCTGAATTGGGTGGGGTTGAGTGTTTGAAGATTGCGTCTTTGTTTATGAGATCCATAATAATATACTGCATGGCTTTACAGATTAGACTTGTCAAGCTAATGGGTGATAGTTTCCCAGATCAGTAGTGGCACCACCATTGTGCAAGGGGATGACAATGGTAGTTCTCCACTCTGCTTTAATGAAGCCTGTAATCAGGCTGTGGTTAAATAGGGTGCTAAATGGCGAAGCTAGATCCTTCTGAAGATGGTGCAGAATACAGCCTGGAATATTATCTGGTTCCATGGAAACTGTGTTATTTGCCTTGGATAGGGCCTTTAACACTTGATCAATGAAGATGTGAGGTGTGGGAGAAGTATTGAGGATGTCAACTGGGCCTTTGGGGGGTGATAAGGGGGTGAAGTTTACTTTGAACCTATCAGCCAGCAGGTTGGCTAAGTTGGCAGGATCAGTGTAAGTGGTACCATTAAGTACTAATTCGGAACAAACTTGGGCTTTGCCATGGAGGTTCCTAACGTAACTGAAGAAGGACTTGTGGTTTCCATTTGTTTCAGAGGCTAGTTTCAACCCATAATTGGCTTTGGAGCTTTTCAAAAGTGATCTAATTTGCTTGTTGAGGTGGAATGAGGTAGAGCTTGGTAAGGCAAGGGTGCTCTCAGCAGCCCTGAACCAAGTTTCCATGACTGCACAGACATCGACATCTTCCAATGTGAGGAGAGCCTCCAGTGAGTGCATTTTCAGGTTAAGGCTCCTAGCATTTAGCAGCATGACCTTTAATTTACTTTTTGACAGATCTTTCATGTTGGAAGATTTGTCTTTGGGACATAGCCTAAAAAAAGGCACAATGGGAGAGGCAAGAGCTTTGTCAAGATCTGGAACCCTAGGGATGACAGGTAGAGGCCATCTCTGGCAAAACATTGAGGCTTGTGAACCATGTTATCACAGGCAGACAGATACTATTTCCCCTTGGAAAGACACCAGAAACTAAGGCAATTGTTGAAGTCAATCATTTTTATTGCTATTGTGGCATCATTCTTGGTGAAGGCAGGATGCTGCTCAAGGCAAGGGTCACACCAGCCTGGAGCACATAGTCTGAGAACTTAATCATGTCTCTCTTCATATAGTCCAGGGAGGTATGTCTCAAGTCATTCACACCAACATGGACAATGACAGAGTCATACTTGTACCTGTTGTAGAGAGACTTAAGTGCATGTGTGATGTGGTGGATTCTAGCACCTGACAAACCGCTGACCGTGATCTTCTCCTTGTTGAGCTTGGTGAGGGGGACATCAGTATGTCTCACTGCTGAGTCACCAGTGACTAGTATGTTTGGTTTATTGTTATGCCTTTTGGGCTACGTTGGTTTATTGTTATGCCTAATGATTATGCTTGTGAGGCAGTGGTGTGTTGACTACTGTGTGCGATGTAATTGGCATTGTATGTGGAATGTTTGTGAGTGTGTTTTGGGGGTCTCTGTTGTTTAGGTAAGTTTTTGTTGAGGACCCCTGCATAGGTGGGTGTGTGACTCTGTGATGGGGGTGGTTTGAGGTTTGTGCTGGCAATCTCCTCTTTGTCAGGTGTACTGAATGTGGTGCGAGAGAGCATGGATTCCAGCTTACTGATGTAGATGCATTTTTCACAAGTAGAAGAATAATGTGCTAGGAGAAGGAGAGTGTCTGTGAAAATGTGGCAGTTGCTACACTGTCTCAGTAGGCCCATGTTGACTAGACTGGCAGGGGAACTGATGGGAATTGTCCAGACATATTGCTCTGAATACTTGGTGGATTTAGAGAGAGCAGGGCTTCTCCACAAAAACGCTAAATGTAAAATAATTGGCCTGAAGCACAAGTGCTAAAACCAAAACTAAGATGCTTAGAATAGCATATAAAATAGTCAAGCTACTAGCAAGCAGTAATAAGTGCAGAAAAAGAGCACTTGTGCACTTAAGAGCACACAGTGGGGAAAACTAAGGTAATAAAGACGGTAGAAAACAGTTACAGTAAGAGCAGCTGAATAAAGTATACATAACATTTTTGTTATTGGGGAGGGATGGAATAGATCAAGATTAAGAGACTACAGGGCTTGTCCTTAAGAGACTACAGGGATTGGCCTACAGAGATTGTCCTTTCAAAATTCTCTCTCTGTACACAGTGGATAGAGTTGAAGAGATGAGACTTTGACATTGACCAGCGACATTATAGCTTTATTTCAACATACAATTTGTATTTTACAATAACAAAAAATATAGAAATAGAAAATAAAAGAAACTCCTATAGTTCCTTGAGCCTTAGCTTCCTTTTCTGGTTGCTGATTTCATCTCAAACTGCCAGATGCTACATCATTCATTCAATGAACTATTTAATGCACTATAATCATAATTGCAGGGGTGGCACAGTGGTGCAGTGGATAGTGCTGCCACCTCACAGCAAGAGGTTCCCCAATTCAATTTTCAGCTGGGGTGCCTTCTGTGTGGAGTCTGTATGCCCTCCCTGTGCTCGTGTAAGTTTCCTCTGGGTTCTTCAGTTTCCTCCCACATTCCAAAGGCATACAGTAGGTGGACTGAACACTCTAAGTTGGCCAAAGGTGTGAATGTACATGCGGGTGTGTGCTGTGGAAGAATTAATATGGCAGGGCTAGCCACCCAGTGGTGTAAACCTTGGTTCTAGATGATTGTCACTATTGAAGTGACGGGTCTATATTAAATCAGGGAAAACCCACTTGAACAAACAGCATTTCATCAGAAATGCCATTTACCTAATTCCACTCTTATGTGGGGCTGTGCCCCCCCCCACACACCCCCGCTAATTATATATACCAACTTTGAGATTACACTACAGTGAGAAAAAGGCAAATTTCCAGATCTTCACTGTACTGCAATCTCAGTATGAAAATTTCAATGAATGACATGTTTTATACAAGTACATAGAAATGCTATTCACTGAACTGGATTTTTGGTGATCTAATATAGACCCAAAGTGACACCCTGACCTTATGTGCAAAAATGGGAAAAAATGGTTGTGGATGGAATGATGGGTGTATCATAATTGCCCTAATTTATTTCATTCTTGTCATTCATTGGGGTAAACAAGTTCAAAAAGATGGAAAAGCTAAAGTATACTTCATGGACCTTATTCCAATCTTTATTCTGAACTATGCCCTAGAATATGAAATTGAATTCCTTACCCAGTAAAGGGCAGTAGCTATTAAGCAATAATTGAAGTGTTCGGTTAGTGACTTAATTATTTTTTTCTTCAAGTGATAAGATTTAAACATTTTCAGCCTCATTCTCTTTTTATCCTTCTCTTAAAATAAATAAGAGTAAGTTAAGCTAGCTAGATTTCAGTTCTCAATGTGTTTCTATATAGAAAGTCCAGGCTGCAACTGTATTGTCAACAACAGTAGTTAAGGACATATTTGTAGAACTCCATACACACACACACACACACACACACACACACACACACACACACAATTTGGTTGCTGTGTGGTTAGAACCCCCTATCAATATAGCTATGCAGTCTAGAGAACACAGTACTTAATGTAAGCACCACCGCAGAAGTATGACGCACCCTGTAGTATAAAATTAAGGCCAGGCTACTACTGTATTGTCGATAGAAGACGTTAAGGTCATATTTACACAGTTCCACACACACACACACACACACACACACGCACACACGCACACACACACACACACACACACACACACACACACACACACACACACACACACACACACACACACACACACACACACACACACACAATCTGACTGTTGTGAAATTAGAATTCCATTATTATTTAGTTATGAATTTCAGAGGACAGAGTACTTAACATAAGCATGGCCTTGAAGTCTGACTTTCACAGTTTGACAGTGCACTTTATATAGGATGACGTGGTGTTGCAGGGAGGATGATGTTGGGAGAAAAGTCTGACATTGATGTGGATTCCCCCTGCATTGCAAATTTAACTCCAGTCTACTACTGTATTGTGGAGAGCAGTAGCTAAGGTCATATTTGCATAACTCTACACACACACACACACACACACACACACACACACACACACACACACACACACACACACACACACACAATCTAGAGGACACAGTAATTAATGCAAATGCCACTGCAGATATCTGAGTTTTAAATTGTAGATAGTATTAGCATCTTAGTCTGCGTCAGAGGAGATATTGTAATGTCGAAAGTTTTGTGCCAGTCCTTGTTTATTTATGTGAAACAGTAAAGTCAGTGTTATGATCAATAATATATACACACCCCTGAGTTATGTCAGCTATGCTGTCAGTGTAGATAGCAAAAATTGAGAGTGACATATGCCTACATATCTTGTGTATATAAGACACACATAGTTGTGAAACACAAGATGTACAATGAATCATTCATGGATCGTAAGATTATGATGGTGGTAAGTAAACCTTAATGAATGGTACTGATATTAGCAATGGTATCTGGTAAAGAAAGACTCAATATTCCAATGCAGGAGGTTTAAAAAAATGATGATTTCTGTGCATCAAGGCTGTATGTGGTTGTACATCATTTGCAGGTGTCAGTCCTGCAGTGCAGACCCAACTGTCCAGAATGAAGTGGTCAATTATCCACAGAGTTCATGCATTTCACATCAGCATATTACACAATTTCTCAGTAATAAATTAATATCATCCAGTAGCAATATTTATTTTTGTTCAGAATCACGTCTTAAAGTACAATGATGAGAGATGCATTAGCATGGATTTTGGCAAAGTGTTAGCACATGCATGTTCAGACTTTGATGTGTTGAACTTGGACTGTGAAGTCCCAGAGTTTAATGGTGTTCAGTGGTCCTTCCTGGTAACCTTTTCACAAATAAAAATCACAGAGGAAATGTTGTGATTCTGATTGCATTTGCAATGGGTCAGTTTTATTTTCACATGTTGACTACACATGCTCTTCATTTTTTGGTATACCTTTCAATGTTAGCTCTAAAGCACAAACCAGAAATGAAGTGTTGTGTTTGCCTTCTCCATTTGCATGATGACATGCTGCGAACAAACAAAGTTCTCTGCTGAAAGAAGCAGTGAAACTCTACATTTGGTGTGCCTTCTATTGTCCAGACAGGCTTTGTGGTGATGGGCGGCTATCAGCACTCTGGACAGTACTCATGGAACTCATAAACAAAGACATTGGTAACCTCCAAACTCTGGATCCCACCCAGTTTGGGTTTGTGAAAGGCAGATCATGCCTCCTGAACCTGATCGACTTCTTTGAAGCAGTCACCAAAGCCGTAGATGAGGGTAAGGTGGTTTACACAGCCTATCTTGACCTCGCCAAGGCTTTTGACACCATCCCCCATTCTGGAATTATAGCTAAACTCACTAAACTAGGTATAAATCCCTATGAGACAAGATGGGTTGCCAACTGGCTCACTGACAGAACCCACACTGTAAAAGTTACAAACTCCAAATCTAACCTCAAGGCAGTGACAAGTGGAGTGCCACAGGGTTCTGTCCTGGGACCTTTCCTGTTTGTTGTCTACTTCTCTGAAGTACAGGCTAACACAGAAGGCCTCTGACTGATGAAGTTCGCAGACGACAGCAAACTAGGAGCCATAGTCAAGTCCCCAAATGATGTGGGCATTCTACAGAAGGGCCTCACTGAGACAGATGCCTGGTGGCAGAGCCATGGCCTCAAGCTCAATGCCAAAAAGTGCAGTGTCATCCCCTCTGGTAAAAACTCTGTACCCATGAACTACCACATAGGCAGCAATCTACTTAACACCAGATGTGTGATAAGAGACCTTGGAACCCAGGTGGAAAGTAGTCTCTCCTTTGATAGTCACATCACCACAGTAGTCAGGAAGTCCTTCTACGTGGCACACCTCATCATAAAAGGGTTCTCATCCAGGAAAAAAGAGGTCATTGTTCCCCTCTATGCATCACTCATTAGACCCATTATAGAGTACAACGCTCCTTTTGGAATGTACCTCACAAGACATCTGCAGCAGCTGGAAAGGCCACAGAAGTACCTCACAAAGAGGATTACTGGCCTCAAACAAATGCCCTACACTGACCACCTCAAAAAACTCCAGCTTTACTCCGTAGCATATCGTCTACTCTGAGGTGATCTCTGCCTAACATATAAAGCTATGTCAAACCCAGAGCTGTTGGAAATGCTACACCTAAAGAAATCCCAATCCCTCCAAGCTACATGCTCTAGGGACCTAAACCTTGTCACCACAATAAACAGGACATGCTGGTGGGATAGATTCCTGTCCCAGAGACTTCTTGTACTCTGGAACAAGCTACCCATCTATGTCAAGCAATGTTCTTCATTAGCACTCTTCAAGAAAAATCTTGATGAGTGGATGGTAAATAGGAAATACACCCCGGGGATGACTTCTGTGTCTCTGCTGGACAGTGGCACAGGAAAATAACTTTCTTGGGTGGTGTAAGCTATGGTACCTTGCTGGCTGGGCTTACATAGCCCCTTGGGCCGATAGCCTAGTACCTACCTGTGAACCTATGAACCTATGTTACTTTAGCTTTTTCTGTGGCTCAAGGTGAAAACTCTGTGAGCTAAATGAAAAAGTAGAGCTGAAGCAGGGTTCAACATGAGTATGCAGATGATTTTACAAAGACTGTCAGCATTTGATTATTATATTAACTTTTAATTATGACTTTAGGAATACCTATGAATGACTATTATAAATATATTGCCTGTCAAAATTGTGTATGCAGTAGTTACTGAAATAATCCTTTATACCTACTGCATATGAGACATGCTTTGCAGAATTCACAAGTTAACTGTGTTTACAATGAGGTGTAAGGCAAACACTCACTGCATTATGCAATAGCACCTGAAATACCATTTAGCATGACATACTACAGTTGCTCATTGTCAGACCTTGTGTAAGTGCTAAGCACTATAACTGACAAAACAGAAGGGGCTTACAGAGGTACATGTACCACTCATTCTCAGGAAAGACAGTTATAAAAACAGGCAGTATGAGTTTCACCTTATGCTGAATACAAATCGTTTCAAGAAGAAAAAATAGGTTTACAGGCTTGATCATTATCTCTAGACCCCACCAAGGAAATCCAACTTGACATCTTGCAAAGTTGGACCACTGAAGGGACAGTGATAACCTATTCAGCCCATGGAAGATATAGGTTTTTTTCTTCAGCAATATAATGGCAGACAGGAAATGCCAGAACATGAAATGTACATCCATCAGCCCAATTAATAGTCAACAGTACAAAGGGATATGGAGACTCATATGAAAAGGTGGTGTTGTGGATCATTAGTGTACATCTTTATGGTGTATCCTCAGTATTAACTAGTCAGGCTCTGTATCTGTAAGTGACATCCATAAAAATAAACAAGCTGTAGGACAGGCAAAAACTGATGGTGACGGGTGGTTTAATAATTCCTCCTTATGGGCATAGATGTTTTTAAAATTACTTTTTTTGCAGCAGTATTCAAAATCTGCTTACTGGGTAAAAGTTAAGACGTATGTCATTAAGCATTTCATACAAGTATAACATCACAGTACGAAATAATGTGGCATACTGAAACTGTTGATGCTATGGCCAGAAAGCAATCCTCAGACAACTAATTTATGTGAGCACTCCACAGAGGACGTTGTTCTGCCCTTACTCTGTATTCTGATAACACAGGTTAAGCACCTTTGTATGAGGATAACCAAACTCCAGTGGGTGATGACAGCAACAACTGACTAGGTTTTGTCATAGATCATGAACAGCTACTCCACATCACTCAAACTGGTGTGTGATGCCGACATCCATGTATATGCTGAGCCAAGAAGGCTTTCTTATGGGCCATTTCTGGCTCTGTGTGCTGTGTGTGATTCTGTTTTTTGATCAGATTAAACATGTGAGAAACGGGTTGCTAGGAAAGTCAATAAATGGGGGACAAGCAGAGCAGAGGATACAAGGGAAAGAATACAGGAATTTGCAGGAAAGTAGTGGGAGACAACCATAGCTTTCCACTTCTTCACATCATAAATGTAGAAATGTAGCCAGAATTTGCTGATTTTGGACTGTCATGACACCAAGAGTAGGTGACAACAACAGAATAATGTTGTACAGCCAATTGTATAAAACCAGGTGTGTCAAGAAGACACATATGTGAAGTGGAGATCTCTGTATGAGTCACCATTTTTATATATTTATATATTTATTTATTTGTAAGACAGGTGCCCATTTTTTACTTTTTTGTTTCAAAGAGAGAGGAATGTTGGGGAAGATGCTTAGGAATGTGAGGGTTGGGTAGGAAAGTTAGGTGAGGAAGCAGGTGCAGAAATACAGGGCAAACAAGACAGACAAGGCTGATGATGGACACAAAAGGTTGGGGGACACCATGATTTGGAAAAGGTAGGGGGCATCGTAGGTGCACCCATGTCGAGCCTGAGAAGAGTGAAAATCTAGTTCTCCCCCTCATAACTGTCATCACTGTTTCCTGATCAGTTTTATGCGTCAGTGCTCAGTGTTGCATCATCTTGGCAATGTGACAAAGCATCTTTTTGACATGGCTGATTCAGGCAGCAATACCCCTTTCCATAATACACTCCTACAGGACTCACAGCTCTTGGTGGGTGACAAAATCACCACCTCCACTAATACTAGTCCTGGAGGATACCAGCTGCTGAGGCAAAGCTATCTGATGTGGATGGAACAGGTAGGGCAGGGGTTGTGGAGGTATCACTGACAGCTTGGGACCCTGAAGTGCTAGGTGTTGGTGCTGCAACCAGTTGAGGGATGGTGGGCAGATCTGTAGTGTTTGCTTTACCTCTCTGTGCTGCACATCAGGTTTTGTAAGCAGAAATATATGACAACAGAACATTTTTAAGCCATATGAAATGCCCTCCCCAAAAAAGAAAGAAAGAAAATTGAGAGCAAAGGGGTGGGATGAGACAACAAAGAGAAAAAATTTGATCCATGACATCTCCTATGGATATACAATTTCAGAAAATAAACAGTTATGATTATCCAGTCTATATACCTTTTACCGCAACCAGGTAACCTGGGAAAGTCTTATTCTGTTGTACCATTAATCAATTGCACTGCTATGCTATCATAAATACAGGTATTTATTACAGTATTACCATATTACATACAATTACAATAGTTATTAGGCTTACAGTAAGACCTGAGGCATACATACCCCATGCATATCTGAAGCAAGTTAATCTATCTTGTTGCACTTCCTGGATAATTACAATGTCTTCAGTGGCTGTATAAAACATAAGAAAATAAGAAGAGACATAAAAGCATATTGAACGGCAGTCTTGGCTGGGAACCATATGATATATCATTTAATACAGATAGGTTAGTGTACATATACAACTGTGGGATGTCAGCAGTACTAAACTCATCCTCCCATTGGCTAAGAATGTCTTTCTTTTGCAATTTCAGGTCACTTTAGTGGTGATGACAATTCTTACCAGTGTGTGGGATGATGCCAGTTGCATTGGAGACAGCCTTGGCTACTCAGTTCCAAGCCTCAGTCTTATACTGAGACCCATTATAGTTCCCCTGCAACAGCCTATGGCTGTAACACTTCACGAGGAGTGCAACAAATATTTTGGACTCCCCCACACACCATATTTGTGCTGTAAATTCAGCAGCATCATCTCCCACAGAAGCCATGCCTACAAAAGTCAAGCCGCAACTCTAAGTATGAATTGGTGTCAAATTCTAATCTCGTGTTTAACAGCTAGTGCTCAAACACACACACAACCATGCCAGCTACATTTGCATGATGGTAAGCACACAGAGGCATGTGTGAACAAAGTGGAAGGTAGTTTATGAAACAGCAAAGAAAGTGTGAAACATGGCAGTGAGATTTGCAATGTATGATGCTCAACATATTTACACTTTTTACAGATGGTCAACACTGACAACCTGAGTGGCTTGGCTTGTTATCTTTTGTGTTTTGGAGGTTAAATAGGATGACTTGGCACATAACTGTCTGGATTTACACACTGTAAAAAGTTAGTTGTCCAATGTGGGAATCAAACCTATGGAAGACAAAATGCATAATTTTAATCAAGAGGATTATGTGTTAGTGCTATAGGAGAACTTTGTTTCAAGCAGCTTTATTACAGGTAAACTGAATTTTGCATGAAAAGAGATTTACTCAGCTTTGGCCTGTATGTGTATGACTTTTGGAAGTCCTATGAGATGCATTCCCATGAAAGAAGCAGTATTACTGTTTGTGAATGTATATCAGAGAGATAGATTTTCATGAGATGATTAATACAATCTGGGGCATGATACATGCATACCTCACTATACAGTATCTACTGTCCTAAACGAGGTGATGGCCTATGTCTGGAGAGAATATGATTTTTACTTATTGTAAGTATTCTGACCATCATAGACAGTCAAGAGCATTTTTGTTCCATTATCAAAAATATCATACCTAAACAAATACACACACATTCAATGGTGTTTCAAAATTAAATCACAAATGGCATATGCTACTTTAAAAATATCATACCTAAACAAATACACACACATTCAATGGTGTTTCAAAATTAAATCACAAATGGCATATGCTACTTACAAAAATTAATTTATGAAAGCATTAGTGAGACATGGATTGTAATAAACATAATTATGATACCCATGTGTGTGTAGTGTTACCTTCCTAATCAAAGTCCTGTATGAAAGTCCATGCTGGACATAAGTGTTATTTGGTTTTGAGCCCTGGATCACCTGTCTTCTAGCTGTAAAGTCAGTGCACTTGCAACTTGTGCTACAGAGACTGTTACACAGCAGGTGAATGCTCTCCACTCAGTACTGTCCAGAGTGCTGATGTCTGTGCATTGCTGCTTATCCTGTTTGTACTACACAAGGCTGCCCAAATAACATTTTTTACTTGTTTTCTAAAGTGGGTAAGCTTGATTGTGTGCCACTCAGTGGCAAACAAGTCCACAAGGCAAGAACCAAAAAAAAATAGCACATGAAGTTATGATGAAAATTATTCTAACATCGGGAGTAAAAATTTCTGCAGTCTATTCATAATGTATGAATTTGAACCCCAGATAAACTGTGTTAAGGGGGCAATGTCACTGTATTTACAGCTTCTGCCACATAAACAGGTATACAGAATGTGAACAGCACTCACTAATTAGAAATACTGTGTGTCGATGCCAAACATGTTTGTGCTAATGAAAATTACAGAAATGAAATTATTCACTTTTTCCATCAGCTGTGAACCCTGTTTGTTCTCTGCTAAGCGGTGCTGAAATTTCAAAGGCAAAAGAGCATATATAACAAATTGTGTTCCACACAAGAAATCACAAGCTGCATTTTTACATCTACTGCAAACATTTCAAGCAGCATGTGGCTTCAAACCCTGCATTCCCTTTTGAGTTTCTTTAAAATCATTTCATTTAAAGGATCATAGGAGGTAGGCTAATGGCCCCAGAGTTATTACAAGCCTAGCCAAGTTCAAACCGTACTCCCAAGGTTGTCTTGTTCAAGCAGACTCTAAAATCAGCACCAATCTCCCTGTCCAAGAGGAAGACAGGGGGAACCCCTTGGGGTGAATTTCCGGTTGCCCATCCAATTGTCCAAATTGGGATTAAATAGGGCCAATGAGGGGCTTTGTTTAACATGAATTGGAAGCTTATTCCAAAGGTGGGGCAACTTCTGTGAGACAAATCTGTCTCTCCAACAGGTTCTGTTGAAGTCACACACCAGGTTAAGTCCTTTGAGCAAGTCACCCGCTTGCCATTTGACTTGTGAATGTGCAGTACTTTCATTAAAGCTGGATCAAAGATTGCTCTATATTAAAGCAGAGGTCACCTCTGAGCAGTCTATATGATGCAGTGTAAAGTGACAATGATTTCAGTCTGTCCACATAAGACAGATCTTCAAGACCCTGACTTTTCTTTGTAAGGAACCTTTGTGGTCTCTCCATTTCCTGCAGGTGTTTGGAAAGGAACATATCAAAGGGATTGTTGTACTCTATAATTAGCATGATTTGGGAAGAGTACACGTGGTTATAACCTTTATTTGCTGGAAGAAATTCCTTTATTTTATGAGATGAACAATAAAAAATGCTATTCTTACCACTGTGGAGACATGATGACTGAAGTTAAGGTTGCTATCAACCCATGTGCCCAGGTACCTCAACACTGATTATGTGTTTAAGGGGTCTATATTATTTGCACGAAAACTGAATCACACGAACACGTATTGAGCGACACATAAAGAACGAATATTCAAAATAGCAAAGGTATGAATGGAGACCACCGTAGGAAATTCTTCCCTTTGCTTCAATGGAGTGCGATCTCAGAGTTGATATATTTAAGTAGGGGGGTGTTGAGGGTGCAGGGGGGCTTGCCCCCCTGCATACAACAGTTAGTGACAGTACTAGTTTGTTGATTTTGTCATGTTTGGAATTCAATGTTTTGGGTTTTCACCCATTACGTGTCACTCAATACGTGTTTGCGCAATTCTGTTTCCGTGCAAATAATATAGACCCTGTTTGAGGTACTGATATTTATGTGGTAATTTTCAAGAACATCACCCTTGCCAAAGGGGATGATATTGCATTTTTTGCATCAAGTTTAAGACCATGACTTTAGCATCAGTCATTAGTCTGTGTAAGACCTTCTTGCAGGATGTTAACATAGCTAAAGGTTTCAATGATCACTCCCAGTTTGCAGTCATCAGCAAACTTTGTCAGCCACAGTCCTTTAGTTTTAGCCTGTACTTTGGAGAAGTAGATTTTGAACAATAGGGTCCCAGAATCAATCCCTGTGGGACACCACTGGTTACAGGTCTGCTGGAGGAAGTGGACTCCCAATTTTGATTGTATGAGTTCTATCAGTGAGCCAGTTTGCAACCCACCTGACAATATATGGGTTGATACCTAGCTAGGTGAGTCTATCAATGATGCCTGAGTGGGGGATTGTGTCAAAGGCCTTGAATAAGTCCAGGTAGGCCATATGCACAGATTTGCTGTCATCTAGGGCTTTTGTGACTTAAGAAGTCCACCAAGTTTAACAGGCATGATCTCTCCTTGACAAATCTAAACTGGGTGGGTTGAACATTTGGAGATTTGCGGTATCTTAGTTAATAAGGTCCATGATGATTTATTCCATGGCCTTGCAGATTAGGCTGGTCAGGCTAATGGGTATATAGTTCCTGGGGGTCTGTGGATGCACTCCCTTTGTGCAAAGGGATGACAGTAGTTGTTTTTCATTCTGCTGGGATGAAGCCAGTGCTTAGGCTGTGATTGAAATGTGCTCAATGGTGATGTTAATTTTTGTTTTAACCCATGTAGAACACAGCCTGGGATGTTGTCTAGTCTGATAGATGCTGTGTTTTTGGCCTTGGAGAGGGCATTTAACACCTGCTTCTCTGAGATGCTAGGCCGGGGACAGGTGCTAGGGATGCTTTGGGGTATATGTGATAGGGGTATGGAAGTGAAATTTTCACAGTGAATGTGTCAGGTTTGCTATATCCACATGT
Organism: Protopterus annectens; assembly: GCF_019279795.1. NCBI lineage: Eukaryota > Metazoa > Chordata > Ceratodontiformes > Protopteridae > Protopterus > Protopterus annectens. Next base: position 1,839,706,039 of record NC_056725.1, on the reverse strand, counting down.
TCTAGATATGTAGTACCATTAACTACGAGTTCAGTGCAAATCTGGGCCTTACCTTTGAGGTTACGGATGTAACTAAAGAACACCTTGTGGTTATCCTTAGTGAGGGAAGCTAATTTGGATTTGTAGTTGGTTTTGGAGGACTTCACTGGGAGTCTTATTTGCTTGTTTAAGTTGAGGAGGGAGTGTTTCCAGTTTTGAGACCATTCCTTCCAACTCTTAGACAGCAATTTCTTTCTACTATTGTATAGCTTATTAATGGCAGTTGTTCATCAGGCAGGTTTGTTTTTCCTTGAAGATCTTGCTTTAGTTCTATCAGGTATGGCAGAGTCAATACAATTATACAGGTGCTTGTATAAAGCATTGATATTTAACTCAGCATAGGTGTCTATTCCATCAGTGAGGGGGGGGGTGGCTAAGAAGCTATTTATGCCATCATGCAAGAGGTTGTAATTGACCTTGGAGAAGTTTTTTAGTCTTGCTGTTGCTAAGGAGGGAGGTCTTGTGTTATACTTACATCTAGCAAAATTGATTTGTGGTCAGATCTCACCAGGGATGGGCCACACACTTGGGGTGTTGTAGTGGTCCCATGTTGATGAGCACCAGGTCCAGGATGTTTTAGCCCCTTGTGGGTGTGTCAACCAGCTGGTCCAGGTCATTGGATTTAATGACATCCAGGAACCTTTGGGCAAGTAAGTTAGGACACATATAATTTAGCCAGTCTGCCAGTCTATGGATGGGAAATTAAATTCACCCAAAACCAGGGTGTTTGGTTGTATCTTGATTGACTCAAGTAGATCCAAGTAGGCTGAGTGGATGTCCTGAATCATGGGGGTCCTATAACTGGCAATGACCTGAATAGGGGTCTTAACCTACAGTCAATTGCACCTGAAATAATTCAAGGGAATTGTGCTTTTTAACCGATCTATAGGTGTATTTATCTTTAATGTATATTGATACACCACCCCCTTTATTTCTTATGCCTTCAATTTATGATCTGAGCATGCAGAAGGAAATGTAACCTGCTATAGCTTGGGTGCTCTTCACAGCCTTAAACCAGGTCTCAGTGGTTGCACAAATGTCAGCATCTTCCAGAGTGAGAACTGCTTCCAGTGAGTGCAGTTTCTGGTTTAGACGCCTACCATTTAGCAGCATAATCTTGAGGTTGTTTTTGGAGGGTATCTTTGCATCAGGAATTTTGTTCTTGTGACATTACCTAAGAAAGGTACTATGAGGATGGCAAGAACCTTAGCCAGTAACCAAAATCCTAGGGGAGACAGATGAAAATGATCTCTGGCAAAGCATTGAAGTCTGTCAATCATGTCATCCTAGGCTGACAGATACTGGCCTATTATTGAAGTCAATCATTTTTTTGTTTGTATTCAGGTATCATCCTAGGCGAAGGCAAAATGCTGCTTACAGCTAGGGAAATATCTGCCTGAGACACATAATCCAAGAGCTCAGTCATGCCTCTCTTCATAGATTCCAGTGAGGTATGTCTCAAGTCATTCACACTAACATGGACTATGATGGAGCCATAACAGTGCCTGTTATTGAAATACGTGAGTGCGTGTGTGATATGGTGGGATAACGGCACATGACAGACAGCTGACCGTGAACTTTTTCTTATCCAGCCTGGAGAGAGGGACATCTGTGTGTCTCACAACTGAGTCACCTATGACTAAGATATTTGCTTTTATGTTATGCTTTAGGTACTTGACCAGTGAGACACTGATGTGTGATATATTATATGTACTATGTTCTGCAGAGGATGTATTATGTGAAGCATGCTTGCTTGTGTTTGGTAGGCCTCTGATGTTTTGGTAAGGTTCTTGTAATGACCTCCGCATATGTAGGTTTATGTGTTGTTGGTTTGGTAGGTGCGGGAGGTGAGGTGTGCTTGCTGACAACCAGCTTAGTATCAGATGGACTGACTGGTGAGCGAGAGATCCTGGATTCTTGGCTCTGGATATAAATGCATCTCTCACATAATTAATTTTTGTGGACTAGAAGAAGTGGGTGGTCAGTGTACATGAGCCAATTCCTAAATTGCCTCAGGATGCCCATGTCAACCAGGCTGGCTGGAGAAACTGTGGGAAATTGTCCATCCATAATGCTAGGTAAGTTGACGTGGTCAGAAAACAGGGAGAGGACAGGAAGGAACAGGTAAAATAGAGAACAGCAGAAGTGGGCAGAAAATATGAAGGGCTAGTTGGCAGGATCTATACTGGTACCTCAGGAGCTTTGCTGAATGTACCACCTGTCAGTGAGGGACATTCACAAGAACTCACAATGGAGCACCAGCAGAGTACTAAGGGAAAATTTGCAGGCAAAATTGTTTGCATAGATAACCTATTGCAGCTTTTTCCTCAAGATGATATTGTGCAACATGGCACAGACTGTGAGCATTTCTGCACAGGTGCCTGAGTCATACTGCAGGGCACCATCTGATGTATCTATACAGAAGACCCATGACTTCAGCATGCCAGACATATGCTCTATGATGTTTCTAGTTTGACTGTGGGTATTGTTATATCCCTTTTCTGTGGGTGTGTGTGCATTTCTGCTGGATGTTGTGAGACACGGTTCCAGTGCATAACCTGCATCACCCAGGAGGTGGCTTTGTGGAACATTAGCCCTAGCAAACATTGTGTAAAGCCGCAAGGTGTGTCATATGTGTGAGTCATGATAACTGCCTGTATTGCCTGCACAGACATTGAGAACAATTCCTCGGGCATTACTGACAACCTATCAGTCGACTGAGTAGAACCCCATCCTGTTGACAAATTTTCTTCCCTGTTCACCAGGTGGGAGGTTTTATTTTTATGAGAGTGCAATATATCCCCCCCCCCCAAGACTTCAGGGGGAATGTGTTACAGCATAGATTTCCTCCATTGTTCTTGGTCTCTCCTCTGGTGTGCATGGAAAATAGATGCACTTCCTTGCATATTGTAGCACAGCATTTAGATATTGGTGAAATATTCTGTAAAGTAAGGCCTGTGACACCCCTAAAATATCCTATGAGTCTCTCAAATGTACCAGCCGCTAATAGCCTTAATGCTACACATACCTTAGTTTCCACTGGTGTAATTTCTTCTCAATTTCCTCTGGGTCTGAGGTGGAGGCTACTGAGGTTGCAGATTTCCTAAAGTGTTTCCCTGTCAACCCAGTATAACTCTATTATTTCAACATCTTGCAGTGCATGATATGTTAAACAGGGTCTGAACTCCACTCTTCTCTTCTTGGACAAAGTCTATCAGCAACATCTGCAGCATAGATGTGAACCTGTTGCACATACAAATGCAAAAGGCCAGCAGCAGCACCTAACACTGATTTTTTTTTTCTAAGTGTGATGGTGGCTGTATTCCAGTATGTTCTGGTGTTCATGGCAAAGGGCTACACCATCTCTACACAGTTATTTTATAGCTTCCTGAATGGTTTTGCCATACTGGATTGATTCATTTGCATGTAACTCAGCTGGTTATGCTTTACTTACCATATTCTGCTTCTTACCTCTGTTATTTAATGAATACAAAATGGTGCGCTTATCGTATGCTCATCTCTCTGTGACACACACGTAATACGAGCACAAAGATTAGATTTTCATGAATCAGGCCTCCTGTCTTTTTTAAACCTGTCACCTTCTTTCAAACATTATTCAGTCTTTCTTTTACTGATTTAGTCAACCTGGAAAAGAAGCTGCATCTTATTTGTTTTATTTACGTATTATTGTATGGAGTATGTATATGTGCATTTAATGAACTTATTTGAGTTGTTAATCTATGCAAAACTGTAGTTACATCACCAGGTAAATTATTTTATTTTGGGCTTCCTAGTGCCTTTCACTCAATCCTGAGTCCATACCCTCTGCTTTACTGATCATACACATCATGCATTCTCATCTACAGACATGCTGTCTGATGTGCTGTGCTGTTGTGTAGAGAAGAACACTTTGTGTAGGGTCCTCTTTTCTCTGAATCCCTCATATCTATTAGTATAACACCAGTGTAACTCAAGTCTACATCATTTACAAAGCACCATGCATATTAATTCCACAAATGTATCAGCATTCCACCGCTGCAACTCATTTGTTTTCTGTGTGCAGAACTTACATACTATTTAAATCTCTTCTGAGTATCACTTACAGTAATTCATTACTGCAGCATGTAAGCTTGGCACATAGTGTGCTACTGTTTTTAATCCCACCACTAGTTTCTTTAGGTACAACTACTTCCAGTCACATCCATGGCATGTAAATCAGTTTCACATCTGTTATTGCTTAATTTGCCCTCTAATACTTAGTTTCATTACTTTTAGCCTGTGCTATTTCAAGAAAATATCTCTGGCTTTTCTCTCATCCCGATAACTATCTCAGGGACTTAAATTCCTGAAAAAAAATTCTTTCATTTTAGGAATGAGTACAGTAACTTCAACTATTTTAAATTTATTTCCTCTCTTCTAATGTTTTCCGCTGCCATTATCAGAGTATTATGTACTTTTTAATACCATGACAAACTTTCATATTACTGGGATCAACAGATGTTTTTCTTCCAATTCTTAATGTCTGCTACATCTGCAGAAGAGCTCTGGATATTCAATTCCTTCAGACAAGTTCAACAGTCTATTTTCACTTATTCAGCACTCTGGGCTTTCATTGGCCAACATTTGCACATTTGGAATTTTTTCTACACAGATTCCATTTGTTTTAACAAGAATAATGAGCAAACAAATGGATACAGACATCTGTCCCTCCACTAGCCTACTCACATACACAAAAGTCCTCTGCACATTGCATTTTTTTTATTATTTTATACTTAGTCTGACTGCTCTGTAGACTGTATAAATTATTGTCTATTCTCGATGCCAGGTCAGTTTTATCATTTAATGTATTTAAGAATTAAATATGTTGAACTACAAGTCTTTGCAAGAAATTACTTTATCTGTAGCCATATGCTTAAGCTGCTTTCTGTACAAAGTGTTGCCTGCTTAGCTACAGGCATTAGAAGTGCATATTGAATCTTTCAACTTACTATATCCATATTCAGCATGGCAGTCAGATGTTTGCATTTCTCACTTGCATTTTACATGTTAGGTGACAATAAATGCAGCTGAAAACCCCATATCTACTTTCATGTGTCTGCTGTACAGTAGAATTAAATTGTTTTGTGGAGAATATATTTACTTCTGTGGAGAATATATTTACTTTCATGTGTTAAGTGAATCCTTTCACATTAAAGTTTTGCATTTCAACGTGTAACAGGCTATAGAAGATGCATTACCATAGAGCTTCAAACCACATCAACATGATGACTGCATCATATGAACACAAAGTCTAATATATTTTATAGTATATATGTTCTTGCAGTGCAAATTTATTAACAGACAAAATGACACTGCAACAATATTTCTTCTCAGGACTTATAGACAACTGATGAGTAACAGAGCATGTTGTCAATTAGATGATAAAGTGACCTAGAGACAATCAAAAACATTCACACACACACACACACACACACACACACACACACACACACACACACACACACTCACAAAACACACACAACACACACACACCTACCTTTTTTGGTCCATTGTTCCTTAACACATGGGGATAATATATGGCCAGGATTCACAGTAGAAATCCATGACTTATTTATGACAAGCCTTTGGCAAGGAACTGTCAGATGTCATTGGCACAGACTGGTAATTAGAACCAGCAGATGAGGAGGACTTGGACAGAATTTAGATTATATGAGGAAGTACACAAAGCATTTTTATAGCAAACCCATCCCTGCAACTTAAGTCAAGTCTTCAGTATAAAGGCACATAATATCCATAATCTAATATGCTACATCAGAAAGAGATATGATTATTTTAATGTGTAGTGCTACTATGGCACTGTTTAAATATATATTTCCTTTCAGACATGAGGAAACCTTGATTACCAACAGGGACTTTTTAAATAAATGGGACCTGAGAATGACAGTCTTGATTAATAAATGCAAAGCATTTACACATTTTGTACATGATATGTTTTATAAATGCATGTCATTGCAGTGTCCATGTATGCTCTCTGTCCATGCTACCACTAAATATATATGCATGATGTAGTATATAGGTAACACATGTATATGATATGCATGCTGTAGTATATAGGTAACACATGTATATGATATGCATGCTGTAGCATATAGGAAACACATGTATAAGATATGCACACTGCAGTATATAGGTAACGCATGTATATGATCTGCATTCTGCAGTATATAGGTCACACATGTATACGATATGCATGCTGTAGTGTATAGATAGCACATGCATATGCCTTATGTGCCCACTCTAACTCTGGTTTCATACCAGTTACACTGGAATACCTGATCTGCCTCTGTTTTTCTTATTGTGATTGGCTGACATTGTTTTTGGCACACTTAATCCTACCCACAGCAAACTTTATACTATGGGTGTAAGACATATATAAAAGAAATTAGCATCTGTCTGTAGTAAGTGTGTGGTCGAGAGTCAGACGTGGTAAGAAAGAAGAGTCCAGAATGGGCTGCGGCAAGTCAAGAAGTCACTACAGTTTACAGAGTAAAGCACTGGGCAATATTTGTTTACACTGATCTATCTGGTGATTGACAGACAATCATAAATGACTTGTGGCAGAATGTGACTCAAGGATAATTAGACTATCCCTGGGATTCATGAAAATACATGTAAGTTTTGAGCAAAGCCTACATGATGTTAACTTCTTAGTGTGATGAACAGCACCACTAATTGCATATGCATGCTGCTGATTATGCTAACACCAAATCAAGCATGCTTCCATGGCCAGCGACAGTGTTGGCAGCTAGGAAACTAGATTCAGCAGCACAAGCACATACAGTAAGTAAACAAGTTTGTCTATGGGCAGCTCTATTAAGCATGCTTGGGCAGACAGCATGAAGAGCTACATAAGGCAAATACATGCTGAACACAGACAGGGAACGTGTACTGAGTATACTGTGCACATAAATGAAACTTCTGAATACACTAATAAGTAACAGGGGATGTGAAACGGTAAGGGCAACTACAATACATGGGTTACCAGACAGGAAAAGGGAACTGTAAACAATAAGCATAGAAATCAAAGAGGTGTATACAGAAATATGTAAGAGAGGAGGTAAATGTTCAAATTCTAGTAAGATAATAGACGTGAAGGTGCTTATGTCACAAAGAAAGTTTTGTAATAATACTTTGTAGTACATATGTCATAATAATTGATGGTGGTCACACTTCTGAGCAAATATAAGTAAATAAAAGCAGACATGATATTATAGGATGTGACAGTTACACAAATTCACATTGTAAAAGAGGGGAATTACATGACATATGAATGTCATTGACATGCTGAGTTGAGATGACAGTTTGCAAGGCCATTACAAACGTTATGGGATATATGAACACTGTGCATTTTATCCATATAATTAATATGTTGGAAAATAGGAATGGTTCAGAAGCCACAGTCTCCTTTTGTCAGGATTCAAACCTATGCCTCAGTGTCAACACTGACCTGTATTTTAACTGTGTACCCTACACAAATAAGCCTAATATGAGTATGAGAAGGATCACACTTGAAGGGAATTATGCACCTCAAGTATTCTAATAGTTATGCATCTCATTTGTAGGTGCATGTGGCATTATAAATGTGGGAGCAGAGTGTCACATACATAATACCCTTGCATAAGGCACTCTTGCCTAATGCAGTTATTGTGCCAATAGATAAGAATAAATGCAAACCCCACACCATAATTCAGTGTATTCCTCAGAGCTGTGTATTGTCAGCATTTGCCACATGAGATAGCAATGGGTATTGTGACAAACAATTGAAATTAATGAGTGAATTAAGAAAGTATCCCTGAGAATGAATGTCATTATAGCATGTCAGACTGATGGTAATTAAATGAGTATGCTCATGTGCACACAGATGTGATCATCCTATATCAGTGTTATGTGGTCAAAGACATCTCTTCTGTATATCTGTACACATACTACCCAAGAACTGGAGCACATTCATATACACCACAGTACTCAATGTATGTGCCAAGGTAGCAATCTCATCATTACATTGGAAAAATAAATGTGTACTTTCAGGAAATCCATAGCTACATTCATGTGTGTTTGTGCAACACAACAAGGGAGCACTTGCATGATGTAATGGTTGTTGTGTGACATCAGTACATTCACACAAAATGAATCCCTATGCTAGAATTGAACATCAAGCTGTCCAACTCTTTCAAATAATAAGATGGCTATTAATCACATTTATCACAGTGGAACTGTTACCACAGTTGTTGAACTCCACTTTTGTGAAGTCATTCAATCAGCTATACTTCATTTGCCCATAATTTTTATCTGCTAAAATTTATGGGAGAGGCCACCACCACTCTGTAAGTACAAACCATAATGAGGGATGTCTTTCCTTCAGAACAGTTAAGCAAACAAATGCTTACAGCCACTCAGTGCTGGTTTGGAGCACTTGACTAAGCATTGAGAAAATCAGCACCAGAGTGGGATCAATGAATATGCCATGGTATAAGTGCATCACCAGTTCTCATATGTGTGGTTATGTGAAATCATTACATCATGTGAATCAAAGAATATGTCCTTCTAGTTACTTGGAAAGCATCTTCCTGTATGGCAGACAACACTGCCTGATGCTAGGTATACAGAAACACACTTATAGACCCATGCTATTGTCACTGTGACAGTAGAACAACAATTATGTCTGATGTAGATATAATTCTGTATTGGAACACATGCCTTATTTAGGCAACAATATACATTACATCATCTCAAGCCATCAGTCTTATGGAGCTGTTTCACTACAACAGTGATGGAATTACAATCTATTCAGATGACAGCATCAGACTACAATATAGCCTTTCCAAAGGAAATGTAGAATAAACTTTTGTAACAGGAAGCAATATCTACACACAGCACGTGTGTGACAACAGTGCTAAAAACATGTACAGTGAATGTTAGCAGTGACATCAGGATTTGAAGTATTTAGCTAATATAACAAGCTAAAGAATGCTTCCTGAAACATAAGGGCATCTACAGATTTATCTGATGACTGGGACACTGCACAGTTCAATGGATGACATCACCATTGTTTCTTACCTTCATTTTCCACTAAACTGGTTGCGCAGCACAAGCACACTGTAAAGATATATGCCATATACGTATTTCCAGCTTGTTCTGCACAGTATGAGGAAGAAACACAGAACCACAGGTAACAATTATTCCTATATTCAAATTCCCTACCTATGTGAAAAATCAACCTACACACAAGTGTGTTATATTTACACAGCGCAGGAGAAATCTGACTGCATGTAAACCATACTGTGTCTTTGAAAGGATAATATCAGATGTGTCATGCAAAAGAGATGTGTGTGCAAAAATTACTTCTACAGCTATGTGGAATGCAAAATGTTATTAATACTAAGATGTTTATACTGCGGTGATGGTGCTGCAGTAGCTTTGTCACCTCACAGTACGACGTCTTGTTCGATTCTCAGCTAGAGCTTGTTCTGTGTGGAGACATGCGTGAATGGGAGTACCTTCATTGAAGGTTGTGTGTCAGAGCTGGCAACTTGGTACGTAAAAATCTACTGCCAATCATTAGCGGACCGGAGTTCTGCTGTGGCGACCTCTAACCAGGAAAAGCCGAAAGACACAACAACTAAGATGTTTAACACAGTACTGCATCCATTCACTCTCACACAATCAGGAGAGTCTCTCTGTTGTATTTAAACTCCATACCTATTGACTGACACAATCTACACAGAAATGTATTATACACACACACCACAGGAGAAATCTGATTGCATGTTAGCCACACTGCAAATTTGAAAGGATGGCACCAGCTGTGTCATGCAAAGGAGATGTGTCTGAAAAATGTCTTCTACAGCTATGTGGAATTAAAATTATGTCAGTACTAAGAGGTGTAACACACTCCTTCATCCATTTACATTTACACATAAACACACACACACACACACCCACACACATCCACACACACACACACACACACACACACACACACACACACACACACACACACACACACACACACACACACACACACACACACACACACAAAATCAGGAGAGTCTCAATGTTGTATTCAAATTCCCTATTGACTGACACAATCTACATGCAAGTATATTATATACTCATGCTACAGGGGAACTTGGACTTAGTGGTGTCAGAATGTATTATTGAAATCATGACTGCATCAAAGTGTCGCAGACAGTATGCCTTTGTGGATAGGGTGAAAAGGGGATATGGGATTGATCTGACTATATAATGGTTTCTCACAACTGAGAGTCAAATAAGCACACCTGTAAAATTAATCATCCGGTAATGCACTTGACCCATCATCAGACACACAAGTTGATTGTTGTGAGATTAGAATCCCCTACCTCTCTTGTTAAGTAATCTAGAGGACACAGTACTTAACAAAAGTGCTGCTACAAATGTCTGATTACACAGTGTGAGGGTACACTTTATAGAGAATGACATCAGTGTGGTGCTGCAGAAAAGATGATGTTGAGAGAAGGGTCTGAAAATAATATGGACTCACCCTTCTGTGTAAAATGAAATACAGGCACCTACTGTATTGTAGACAGCAGAAGTTAAGGTTATACCTGCATAGCTCCATACCGACACACACAAGTTGTCTGCTGTGAGATTAGAATCCCCTACCTATCTATCTATGCACCCTAGAAGACACAGTAGTTAATGCACGCACCACTGCAGAAACCTGACTTTACACTCTGACATTGCATTATAGATAAAATTAGCATCTCATTCTGTGTCAGAGATGATATTGTGAAATTGAAGTTTTTGTGAAAATCCATATTTGTTGAGATGATGGAGTAAGGTCAATGTTATAATTAATAATACATACATAGTGCTGTATACTGCAGAACTGAGAGTGACATGTACCCACCTATCCTGTATATATGAGACACACACACACACACACACACACACACACACACACACACACACACACACACACACACACACACACACACACACACACACACACACACACACACACATACTTGTGAAACACAGGATGGAAAATTAATCATTCAAGGATCATGAGGTTATGATGATGGAATGTAAATAATAATAAGTAATAAGTGGTACTGATATTAACAATGGTATGTGCTCATGCATGGTCAATGTGGACTGTCAATACCCAGCAATAGTTAATGTTCCAATACAGGATGAATGAAAATTTATGATTTATGTGCATCAGTGCTGTATGGCGTTGTATATCATTTGCAGGTGTCAGTGCTGCAATGCAGACCCAACTGTCCAGAATGAAGTGGTCAATAAACCATACAGTTTATTGCATTTCACATGTACATTACATATTTTCCATGTAATAAAGTAATATCATCCAGTAGAAATACTTATTTGTGTTCAAAGTACTTCCTAAAATGCAGTTCTGAGAGGCATATTTGCATGGATGTTGGCAAAGGGTTAGCCCATGTGTGTGTAGACTTTCATATTTAGAACTGGGACTGTGACATACCAGTGTTTAGTGGTGTTCAGTGGTGCTCCATGACAACTTTTGCACAAAAAGTAATCGCAGATGAAATGTTATGATTCTGATTACATTTACAACAAATCGGCTTTATCTTCACATGTTGCATACATATGCTCCACGTGTTTTGTTATACCTTTGCTCTACATGTTTTGTTATACCTTTTAGTGTTAGCTCCAAAGCTCAAATCAGAAATGAAGTGTTTTGCTTGCCTTCGCAATATATGCAATGGTACTCCTTGAGCAAAAAGAGTTGTTTGGTGAAGAAAACACTGTATTTGGTGTGTCTTCTGCAACTCAAACAGGCTTAGTGGAAATCCAACGCTGTCAGCACTCTGGATAGTTCTTAGTGGAAAAAATCCATTTGTTAATCTAGCTTACTTTATGGCACAAGGTGTAAACTCTGTGAGCTATGTGAAAAAGCAGGGTTTGACTACAGTATGCAGATGATTTTACAGAGTCAGCATGTGATTATTATATTATTTTTATTATGAGTTTAAGAATACCTATGAATGACTATTATGTTGCCTGTCAAAAATGTGTATGCAATAGCTACTGAAATAATCATTTATTTATTTTATTTATTTATTTTATTTTACATTTGTTTACCGGGGGTGTCTGACTGAACTGAAAAGGCCCTTTTTCAGCAGAGGTCTGGGGAGAGAAGCTCCACAAAGAACAATTACAGACACATTTAGTTATTTAGACATGATCAATATACACACAAATTACAAGAGACATGTTTTTACAGTGGTATGCGGCACATAAACAGTTACAGTGGAGAGAACAAACAAAAAAATATTAATTTTAAAAATAAAGGTAATTAATAGATTTAAGGTGTACAGCTGAAAATTGGAACATAGGTAGAATACATACATAGTACACAGGTACAGTACATACATTGTAGATTAGCCAGTGTTTGTGAGTAAGATTGAAAACTATTATCAAATGCTCTAGATTTAGTATGTATATGTTATCCGCTTTCACTAGCCTGGGGAGCAATCATGGCACTGCCAACTTTGCTTGAGATGTTGCCTGATGAGGTCTTTAAAGGAGGCTTTGGACGATGTGTTTTGAATGTTAGTAGGGACAGAGTTCCATTTCTTAGCCACTGAACTACTATATAGCGCATCTCCAAAGCTATTGTAGCGGTTGGTGACTTCTAGTAGTAATTTGCTTGATGATCTAAGAGGCCTTTTGGCTGACTGATGTTGTACTAGAATTTTGAAGGCAGGACACTTATTGGGGAGATAATACATAGAATGACAGAGGCAGAGCAGATTGTAGGTTAGGAGGTTGAGCAGTTCAAGCCAGTGAAGCTGTCTCAAAGCAGTACAGTGATGAGTTCTATATGAGCAATTTGCAGCAAAGTGGGCAATTCTGTTATAGCAGGCTTCCATTTTGCTTAGTTCAGTTTTGTTGAGATTAGTCAGAATGGGAGATGCATAGAGTAGGGTGGATAGAAGTTGGGAGCAAGTGATGGCTGATTTTATGTTGTTGGTAAGAAATGGTTTGATACGGTAGAGTGACCCCAGTTTGGCATGTACTTTTTTAATAGTTAAGTTGAGATGACTATCAAATTTTAGGTGCGAGTCTATGGTTATTCCCAATAGCTTAGTCTGTGCCACTGGAGTAGCATTTGTGGAGTAGATAGTGAATTGACTGTTAGTGTTTTTGTTAGAACTGGTTATAATCATAAGCTGAGTTTTCTTTGGATTGAGGATAAGTTGGGCTTTGGTAAGGTAGTTTTCAATGTCGGAGAATGTTAGTTGAGTTGTTTGCAGGAGGGTGGGAGTGTTTTGTGCAGCATAGATTAAGGTAGTGTCATCTGTATACTGAATTATAGATGCATGCTGTGTGGAGGTATGAAGGTCATTTGTGAAGACTGTGAATAGTAGTGGTCCTAAGATAGAACCCTGTGGGACTTTTGTAGTTATGGGCAGCTGAGGAGAGAGAGAATTTTCCCATTTCACAGCTTGGTACCTGTCAGTTAAGTAGCTTTGGAACCATGTAAGAGTGGAATTTGATAGATGATATTGGTTTAGTTTGTTTAGCAGGATTTGGTGCAAGACTGTGTCAAATGCTTTGGACATACCCAAAAAAAGAGTTGACACTTGTAGGCCTTCATTTTTGAGACGGTTTACTGTGTCTGTGAAGCAGAGGAGGGCTGTAGTGGTACTATGGGCAGGTCTGAAACCATGCTGAGTAGGTGACAGGATGTTGCTGTCTAGGAGATAGTTTAGCATCTGGGTATGGATGCATTTTTCTATGATTTTGGCCAGGGAGGAGAGTAAAGCAATGGGTCTGTAGTTATTAAGTTCAGTGGAGGTCCCGCCTTTATGTATGGGTGTAACATAGGATATTTTCCAGAGTTTGGGCACATAGTTTTCAACAATTGATCTGTTTAAAAGAGTGAAGTGCTCATTTATACCAACAAGATACGAGGCATGCTTTGTGGAAATCATAGGTTAGCTGCTCATACCTCTCAACTGCCCAGATTTTCATAGAATATCCAGATTTTTGTCTCATATTTTTGTTTGTTCCTCATAAAATTTGTAATTTTCAGGCAAATCTGTGAGGATTGAAATCACTAAATAATGACAGGCATTTGAGTTTCAGGCTTCATATCCATCAGAAAATAAATGCTGGGGGGCGTGGCCAAGGATGAACACAGGATAGCAGCAAATTTCTTCAGCTCCACCAATTTCACTGCACTGACAGGAAATAATTACTTTAAAAATTAATTTATGAAGTAATTTTCTTTCTAAATACGTTTGGTATATCTATTCCTTCAATAATATCTAAAAAAGAAAGAAAATTTTAATAATATTCCTGTCAGAAATCACCTTGGAAATTTCTCTGTCAGCTTTTCTGTTTGAAATGAGTTCCAGTAAGACAAATTCTCAAGATTCCAGCATCAAGAAAGAACTTCAGTCTCTGATATCTACAATCCAGCAACTTACTGCCAAGATGGATAAACTGGATACTAAAATAGATACCTTCATAGAAAAAACTACAACACAAATAGACTTGTTACATATAGACTTGCAACAACAGAAGACTCAGATTACAGGCATAGAAGAGACTGTAAATGACATGGAAAATAGAATCCAAGAAGAGGAAATCAACATTGAGTTTTTGCTGAAACAAAATACACATCTACAAACAAAGCTTGATGACCTGGAAAATAGATCTAGGTGCAATAACATTAGGATTTTTGGACTGCCAGAAAATATTGAAGGTAACAATATTACTTCTTTTTAAATACATGGCTCCCTAAAACTTTAGACTTGCCAGAAGCATTTTCTTTTGGTATCGAAAGAGCCCATAGATCTATAGCTAATACTAACTCTAACAAAAAGTATCCTAGATCAGTTATAGTTAGATTTCTATCATCTTTTGATAAAGAGATGGTACTTAAATCTGCTTGGGCTAAAGCACCTGTTAAAATTAATGAGGCAACTGTGCGTTTTGACAATGACTATTCTTCCTTGGTAATAACTAAAAGAAAAGTTTTTCTGCCATTAATAAGGGAGCTTAAGAAAGCACAGTTTAAAACCTACCTACTGTTTCCTGCCAAGCTAAAAATCTTCCTTCCTGATGGCCCTAAAATTTTTGAAGACTTAGACTCTGCATTGCTGTTTATCAAAAAAAATAAGATTTTGGATAAAATAGAGGAAATGGAATGGGCTAGTCCTTCATTAAAGAGGTTGGCAACAGAAGCTTCATGGAAGACTTCAGAGAAGAAAAGAGACTAAAACAAATGACTTGTTCTATGTTTTTCTTTTTCTCTCTCTTTTTCTTCACTATTAATCTTTTTAAATTCAGTTACTGCATTTTCAGAAAGCCACAAATATTCTGAAAAAGATTTAATCAAAGTCATTTTATGTGTACAAAGAATTGTTTTTGTTTCATAATCAGTCAAAATATCTGAGGAACTATTAACAAGCTATCATTCAATATGTTTCTCTTTCTGACAAAGAGAACCAAGGTTAGTAACTTGATACATTTTTTTTTCTCTTCTTTTCTTTTATTTTAAATAATGACATTCTTTTTAGATTATGCATTGAGTAAGGGGTGGGGGAGGGCAGGGAGAGAAGTGTAATGAAAATATGATAAATGGAATAATAACTTATTTATTCCTTGTAAAAAAGTATATATGCTGTTTAAATGTTATTGCTAATTATACTTCCTTGATTTTATTGCTTATACTTGTTTACAAATAATCTGTCATGCTTTAATTAATAATAATTAGAACTAATTAGTAGTAAATAATATGTTTCATATCCATCTTTATTAATATAAACAGCAAGTAATATTTCACTGTAGATACTTTTTATAACTTCCTTTTTCATTTTTTTATCTTTTTTCTTACTCTCTTTTTATTTTCTACTCTCTTTTTTTATGCTCTCTCTCTCTATTTCCTTTCATATTAGTACATTCACATGGTTTTGATCATACTGATACAGTAAATAATAAGATTTGTATAAAAATTGAATAGGGGCATACATAATTAGTTCTATTACATATTAATAACTGTGGGCTTAGTTTCACTTTCATAGAGGCTGTAATAACTTGTAAAATACTTCGCGAAGGTTTTGCTCTGTTTAGCTTCATTTATATTGCTAAATGAATGTCAGTCACTTGTTTTTATCAAAATTCCCACCAGAATGTTAAGGGAGACAATTTGGGTTGTGGGTTACCTCGTGAATAGTGTCCTCGCGTTGTTTTAAAAGCTTCAACACTCAGAATTCACGCAGAGAAGCTGAATACAGTCAATTTGAACTTTGACCCCTGAATTCACACTGACACATCGCAGATTCAAGAAGAACACTCTACCAGGAAGTAGAACTGCTGCAAATGTGACTCTGCGATGGAAAATGAACTCTATAACATTTAAATGTGAGTTATTTTTTATAACTCCTTATTTATTCATGTTATAATTTATAAAATATGAAAGTTATAATGATTTTAATTGATTCAGTATCCCATAGTAAGCAAATGTGATATTTTAGAAGGCATAGAAAGTGAAACATTTATACATATGTTTTTGAAAGTTTACTTGACTGCAACATATTAATGTATGTAAAAACCTATGATTTAAACATATACTTTGCTATAATTCATTTGATTTATCTGACTGACAAATATAAATATCTTTATGACTCTATCTTAGAAGAAGTTGTCATGTGACATATTTTAAAGCAGCAGTTCAGATATATAAAATACAGATGGCTTTCTACACAATAATGCAAGTATATCTGAGAATTTACATAGCTATGCAATATGATTTATAACCATTTCTATAAATATAATATTTTATTTTACTGGCAATAATAAGTATGAGAAAAAAGGTTTGATGCAAGTAATTTAAAGTCTTTTGGAAGCTGTCAACTGCATTTCTATGACAGAAAATAGGTACAACTTAACATATGTAATGTCTGAACCATAATAGCCTAAGTTATTGATTTTAAATGAACATCAGAACTTATTTTTACAAACTTTGAATAAATTAATATGTAGATATGCCCTTTTTTTTTCTTCTCTCTCTCTCTCCCTCTCTCACTTCTTTTATTTCTCTCTCTCTTCTTGGTTCCTAATATCAAGTTTATTTAAATGCTATTTGATTATAAATGCATTATATTAAATAGATGTACATAGCAGTATGAATTGTTTTTAAAAGTTTCTATTTGTTTATATGATGCTGATTTATCAAATGTGTAGCTTTGTCTTACCAGATAATCTAATTGAAAGTTGTTAATTTAAGTTAATAATAACTAGTATTAAATCGATAAGGTGGCAGCTGAGGTACTGCTGCTTAGGGTAGGGGGTTAACTTGAGTAGTATGTGCTACTCTAAGTTGGAGTTTTTAACTCCAGGCTGGGTGCAAGGTTTAATCCTTACATTATCTTCTTTTGTTCACTGTTGTGTGTATATAGTTCTGACATCCACATTTTGTAAGCTCATTGTCACTACAAACAAAATTTAATTTTATACAAAATCCCATAAGAGATTCAATAAATACAGCTATATTTAAAGGTACACCTAAAGGAGGAGGTATAACATTATTTATTTTGTTAATTGTTATTTTGATTATAAGTTGTATATGTTTTAAAAATGCCAAATGACTTCTCTAAAAGGAATTTCTTTAAACATTAATGGACTGAATAACCCGTGTAAAAGGGCAAGCTTAATAAGATACATTAATTTACATAAGGCCAATTTAGTATTCCTTCAAGAAACACATCTCCTGAAAAAAGATATTGATAAATTAGCCACAAATAAATATACAGTATTGGTTAGTTCAGAGCACACACAGAAAAAAAGAGAAGTGGCTATTTTATGGAATAAAAGTATGCCCATTCCTAAAACTATTAAGTCTTATCAAGATGATAAAGGAATGTTTTGTATGATTACAATACAAATGAATGGAAAGACTTATACATTAATCAATGTATATTGGATACCAGGAATTGGTATTAATACAGTGAAATACCATCTTGATAAGATCATATCATTTTCTATAGGAGATATTATTTTGGCAGGTGACTTTAATTGTATCCTACATGAAAATGATACTACTACTATAGGAAAAAGGAAAATTACATCTAATGCAAAACATTTAAAGGATTTTGTTAATTCTTATCATTTAAATGATATTAATAATCAGATAGACTCAAAATCATTACCATATACCTTTTTTTCTAACAGATATAAAACTTATTCAAAAATAGAGTCTTTATTTCTAACCAGATGGTAACAGAATTAATTAACTCTAAAATCATTTCATGTCCTATATCTGATCATAATTCAATTGTTTTGAGTTCATGATAAAAATACTTACAATGTTCAGATCAAAAGGATACCAGCATACTTAACTCAACTAAAAGACTATAAAGAATATATACTTTCAGAAGTACAACATTTTTTAGACATAAATAATACTCCTGAAGTTTCCATTGTTTATGTTTGGGATGCTTTAAAATCATATCTATATGGACAAAGTATCAGATGGTATAATAATAAAAGGAAATCTTGGGATAAGGAATTGTTAGATATTCAAAGTAAATTAGACTCTTATAAACATACTAATAAATAAAATATTATGGACAAGAAAGTCATTGAAGAAATAAACAAACTAAATGAGAAATACAAAGAAATTTTAACCCATAAAGTTAAGATAACTTTAGAGAAATACAAGTTTTTGTCTTACTCAATAAGCCCCAAATACTTACATAGACTTAAAAACAAAACAAAAAGGTTGAATAAGCAAAACCATATCAAAGAAATTTTCTTCCAAGTAAAAAGAAGAATGTTTCTAGTCTACCAGAAATATTAGATGAATTTAGAAATCACTTTCACAAAATTAATCATAATAACATTAATATGGAACCTAAAGATAAAATAAAGGAATTTATAACTACGAACATGAATACAAAACTTAATAAACAACAGACTAAACTATTGGATAAAAGTATTTCATATACAGAGGTTGTTACACAAATAAACAAGCTTAAATCAAACAAAGCACCAGGTAATGATGGTATTATACCAGAGATATATAAAATTCTTTCTAAAAGTACATACTCATTAATACATAAGGTTTTTATTTTGGCCCAAAATGAGCTAATAACCCCCCCATCTTGGCAATACACATTTATTTCGCCAATTTTAAAACCCAATAAAGACCCAACTAGATGTACTTCATATCGACCCATTTCATTACTTAATGTTGATTATAAAATGTTTATGAGTATTTTTGCTGATAGATTGAAGACAATCATCCCAGGCATTATAGATATAGATCAGACAGGCTTCATTGTAAATAGAAACACTTTTGATAATATTAGGAGGACTCTAACATTAATTGATTTTGCAAATAGGAGAAAGAAAGATTTAACACTTATTAGTCTTGATATAAGTTCAGCATTTGATTCAGTAAGTTGGGACTACTTGTTTACCTTACTGAAGTGCACAAACTTCTCAGATGCATTTGTAAATCTAATTGAGCATATATACAAAGGAGCATTGGCTTACATTAAGATAGGAACATATGTCTCACAAAAAATACCAATTTTAAAAGGTACAAAACAAGGGTGTCCACTCTCTCCATTATTATTCACTTTAATAATGGAGCCTTGGGCTAATCTGATCAGAAATAGTACTGATATAGAGGGATTTGAAATAGATGAAAATACAACATCTAAAATTCAACTTTTTGCAGATGATGTTCTAATTACATCAGCAGGATCTAATTCTTCTATGCAGTCTCTATTTGATAAAATGATGAATTTTAAAAGTATTTCTGGTTTAATATTCAATGAAGAAAAAACTAAAATACTACCTATATATACACGAAAAAATGTTCTCATTAGTGATTTTAGTAAATATGTACCCAATTCAGGTCAGATAACTTATCTAGGTATAATATTAACTAAAGATATTAAATCTATTATACATAATAATTATAATACCCGTCTTCTTAATATACAAAATCTTTTCAATACCTGGAATAATATCTTTTTTACTATGGAAGAGAGACTTACAATTATTAAAATGATAATATTCCCCAAGATATTATACTTAATACAATCAATAATACTCCCACCTACAAAAATAATTATGAAGAAATTGAATGCACTAATGTTAAATTTCCTATGGGCACCTAATAGACCTAGGATTGCATTAAAGAAACATACTAATAGCTGGTCTCAAGGGGGTATTTCTTTTCCAGACTTTAACTTATATACTATCTCTTCCATTATAAAAGTTATTACTTTGTTAATAGATCAGTCATATGTTGCAAAATGAAAAGATTACTGGGAACTAATTAGTATTCACTTCATGAAAATCTCCTTAACACATAAAAATATGATTGTAAATAACTCCATGCTATGGTTACTAAAAGAATTTTGTACTTCACCTATTACACCAAAATATATAGTTAGTTATCCATTAAACATTATTATTAGTTATCGTAATTTTATATTCATGCATCCTAAATATAAGGAATGGAATTTTATTATATTCCCTATAATGTATACACGAGGTATGCTTTTGTCATCCACTTCTGAAAGAACTCACTTAGCTACAGATAATGATCTAAAGTACTGGTATTAGTTGTTATCTGATAATAAAGTTAAAAATCTAGACTTCTTAAAACAAGAATTTGATCTGAGAGAAACTTGTTGGTTAGAAGTTCAGACGTTTAGACAACATCTCATTAATAAAACTGATTTAATGTCTATAACAGTTAAAGAATCTATTCCAACACTGATTGATTACTTGATATTAAATTTACAACATAAAGTTTCTGATAAAGGTAAGCTTTCATACATACATAAAATTATCAGAGAAGAAACTTTTTACAGTGTAGATACTGGAATTATTTCACTTCCATTAATGGTGACCCACCAAATCAACAAGATAAACAATATATATTGGAATCTGCCTATAAAACTACTTCTTCCATTGTCTGGAGACTTTTTACATGGAAATTTTTACATAGATCCTTTTATACACCTTTGATGATGAATAAAATAAATAATAAAGATAATCTATGTAAAAGATGTAATGTAGAAATTAATGCTGACTGGGCTCATATGGTTTATGACTGTATAAAATTGAAAGAATATTGGAAGTCAATCAATGATTTTTTGCAGGCTCTTTTTACAGATAATTTCATTATTTCTAAATCTCTTATATTATTCAACACTCCAGTACCTCAAAGTGTTAAAAAGGTTAAGCTTCCCTTGTTATGGTCTATTCTAGCAGTGGCTAGAAAAATAATAACCAGAAATTAGATTTCAGATACACCTCCTTCGTTCAATGAATTTAAAAATGTTATGACTATAGTGTGCCATATGGAATTGATGACAATAAAATCAAGAACTACTAGAAAAACATCTTATTATATTATATGGGATACTTTACAAAACTTGTTAAAAAAATCTTAACTTCAATAGCATGGTATTTTAGTTTAATTAATTGATTTGATTGTAGTAAATGTCTTTGTAAATACTTTGGTTATTTTATTGATTGTTATAATCATATCTATTTTAATTACTTGTATAAAATTGTTATGATATTTCTCTTGTATGTTAAAAACAATAAACTTGTTTTAAAAAAAGAAAATAAATGCTAATGCAAAATCTGTTATTCTAGCAACTGTCTAAGTTTATAAGAGCAATATTTAAAATCTGTCCCTATTTTGGGCCTTTGTCCACCCATAATTATTGTCTGTCTTCAGATTTGTGGTGTTAAGATGTTTAGAGGTACGTTAACTGGGTGTATAATGAGGTGTAAGACAAACACACAAACACTCACTGTATTATGCAATAACACCTGAAATCCCATTTAGCATAACATACTACAACAGTTGCTCATTGCCAGACCTTGTGCAACTGCTGAGCACTACAACTAATAAAAAACTGAAGGGGTTTACAGAGATGCATAGGTTACTCATTCACAAGAAAGACAATTATAAAAGTAGGTAGTATGACTTTAAGCTAATGTTGTATATGAACCATTGTCAAGACGACAAATTAAGTTTACAGACTTAATCATTATCTCTAGACCCCACTAAGAAAATCCTACTTCACATATGTCAAAATTACACCTTTAAAGGGACAGTGATAACCTATGTAGCCAATCAGAGAATTTGCTTTTATTCTTCAGCAAAGTAATGCCATAACATAAGAAGGGTGAAGATAGAGACAGATATAGAGACACATATGAAGGGGTGGTGTTATGGATCATTAATGTACAGCTTTATGGTATGTCCTCAGTATTAATCAGTCATGGTCTGCAGCAGTAAATGATGGCTGTGGGAATAAAGAAGCTGTAGGACAGGCAAAAACTGATGATGCCATGGGTAGAGTAAGGGTGGTTAAATAATGTGTCTTTATAGGCATGGATGTGTTTGTAAATGCTTTTTTTAAAAACATCATTCAAAATCTGCTCATGAAAGTTTGTTAATGGATAAAAATTAAGATGAATGTCATTAAATATATCATGAAAGTATAACATCACAATAAGAAATAATGTGAAATCCATCTGGACTTGTACACTTGATGATATAGCTAAAAAAATAATCTTCAGATAAATGATTTATGTCAACGCTCCACAGAGGAAGTTACACTTTGTTACATTCAGTAGTCAAAGAATTGTTTGAGTAACTATTTCAAGGTATTACTTTTATTCTGCCTTTACTTTATATTCTGATATTGCAGCATGGTTAAGCATCTTTATGCAAAGATAACCAGACTGCTGCAGATTATGGCAACAACTGACCAGGTTTTGCCACAGGACATGAACAGCTATTCACCACCACTTGGCATTGGTGTGTGATGCCAAAATATGTGCAAATACTGAGGACAAATATTGAAGGCTTTCTTGTGGGCCATTTCTAGCTGTGTGATTCCATTTTTGGCCAGATTAAATGTGTGAAAAGAGGTTGATGGGAAAGTGGTGAAATCAGGGTGGGGGGGAGGAACAGAGAGGAATAATAGAGGAATTTGCAGAAAGGTAGTGGTAGAGAACCATAGCTTTCCATTTCATAACATAAATGTAGAAGTGTAGCCAGAATTTGCTGATTTTAGACTTTCAGTACACCAGGGGTAGGTGAAAACAACAGAATAATGTTATACAACCAATTGTACAAAATCAAGTGTTTCAAAAAGGCACATAGGTGAAGTGGAAAGCTATGTGGGGGTGATTATTGTTTTTTGTCTGACAGGTGCCCATTCTTTACTTTTTTTTCAAAGCAAGAGGACAACTGGAGAAGGTGCTTAGGAATGTGAGGGTTGGGTAGGAAGATTAGATAAGGAATCACATGCAGAAATACAGAACAAACAAGACAGACAAGGATGGTGATGAGCACAATCATAGGGTGGATAGTATTCTGCCTACCTGCAGAGTTTCAGCCTCCTAGCTTTTCCCCTCTTGGAGAAATACCACTTTTCAGGGGTATTATACCATTACTGGGGATAGGTAGGGATCATTGGAGATGCACCCATGTCAAGGCTAAGAACAGTAAGAATCTATTCCTCACCCTCAGAGGTGTCAACATTTTCTCCTGTCTTAGTTTCCTGATTCAATTCTCAATGTGGCATCATCCTGGCAATGTAACACAGCAACTTTTTGACATGGCCAATGTGGGCACAGAGACCTCTTTCCATTACACCCTCCATAAGCCCTGTCAGCTCTTGGTAGGTGACAGAATCATCTCCACTACTTCTACTCCCAGAGGGTACCAGTATACCAGCTGCTGGGGCAGAGCTATCTGATGCAGGCATGCGACAGGTATTGTAGCAAAACTACCAGCCTGGGACCCCATTGCAACTCCAGACTTTTGTACATACAACCTGTTGAGGAGACAAAATGTTTTAAGTATACAATCCAGATTTTATAAAACCCCATTACCATTTAATTCCCCAAATCTCTGTATACAGTGTACAAGTCACAACAAATGTCTATAGTCACAAAAAATGATGGGTCAAAATGTATATATTCTGTAAGTCCTCCAAAAAGACCAAGAATCTTTATCTATTTTACAAATAAGGATATGTTATCGATTGAATTTGCTTACGTCTTCTCTTGGAAGGGCGCGGTTTTCATTTTTTGTGGAGTTTAGGATGCCAAAATTTTTTGGTATCCTGGAATTCTGTGGTGGATTGAAACTACTATTTAAATTCAATTCCGCATAAACATCTTAAAGTCAATCAAATAATCTACTATATTGCAACCTTTTTAACCCTTTAGCAAAAAAGTCAACTAAAGTTTTTGTTCGATGTAACATCAGTAAATTATAAATTTGTGAAATTCCAGTATGATTTGTAAATTCTAAATCTGAATTTTTTTTTTCATTCATTATCTGGTCATTCATTTTCTTTAAAGCATATCTTTCAGGATTATGGGGTTGTTAAAATGCTCTGTTTATTTCTTAAGTTTAACAGTCTTCAGTTTCACCATTTGTTGTGCAATTCATACCTATGAAAGTTTAAGTCACTTTTAATTATCCTTTTTAAAGCAGTAGTTTTCTTCTGTCAGTACATCCCAAGCTATTTGATATGTTTTGGTCGCACCTTAGGATTTCCAATCCATGTTGGTTGTATAACCCTGTCAATGCTGAAAAAGGCTGACCAATTCTAACGCTTGGATAGGAAAACAGTCTAAGTCCCTTTGGTACAATACTTTCTTTTATACATTTATTTAAATAATTAAGTTCTAATTGTGCCTTTTTCATTTTAAGTTCTCCGCCACCCAGTATCAAAGGCATCATCCAATAATTAGAAGTGCCAATACAAACCACGGACGGCGGCTTAGATTAGAGATTTAATAAAACCAAACAAATGGTCAGTCGCTTTCATCCTTACCAGTATGGGACCTTATCAGAAACTTTTGAAACAAATAAAAAGAGTATTTTACACAAAGCAATTAAAACCATGTGATAGACCACTCAGTTAAAACATGCTCCTTAAAGCTATAAACCATCATAGAAAAATACATTTGCAAGAACAGCAAAGGTAAACATTAGTTAATAGAGCTAAAGAAATAAGCCCATGTAAGCATAATTTGCAAATAAAATAGGCTCACGCAGAAAGAAAGAAAAATAAAGAAAAATATTTAATATTTTATAATTCTGCAGCTTTGATTTTTAAAATGGGTGCAACTGAAACATTTTCATTGATACCAGGAAGTATTGTGGCTTTCAATCTAACCTGCAAGATAAGTTCCCTTCTCTCAATTTCATTCTTTCTGTGACCACCCTTTGTGTCTTTCTTAATAATGTCCACTATACCAAATAGAAACTTAGTGCATAGGTTGCATGTCAGTGTATGCTTACATAACGTCTTGTTAATATTTTTGTTTTGGATGGCATAAACATGTTCACATATTCTTTTACATAGCTGTCTTTCAGTCTTGTCAATGTAGAAAAAACTGCATGCCTGGCAAACCACTATGTGTACTAATGCTCTGCTGTTGCATTTTCCTACCTTCAAAATTATATACTGCGGTAGATTATCTATCATGATCGAACTATTGCAGGATAAACCAACAATATTTACAAGCCCCACAATGGATGGTCTCTTTAAAGGTGGTACTATTAATTATTTTGGGATGTTCAACCAAATACTTTGGGTTGTGACCAGTTTTATAAATAAAGGTGGGTTTCTCTCCCAAAGTATGAATGATGTCCAAACTACCTCTGAACTACACCCAGTTTTTCAACACAATCTCTTTACTATCTCAGCCTCATTCCCCAAAGTGAACTATCATTGAGTTTGTAAAAGACTCAGTAGCCCTTTGTGTTGTCATTGCTGCAAAACCTACTTCATCTCCTAGAAGGGGTTTATACTTTGTACCACACCCATCCAAGACTTCCTTCCCTATTTTAAAGAAAATATTGGAGGGATGGTGAGCTGATCTGCAGTGGTCGATCTACCTCTTTATTCTGCATATCAGGTTTTGTAAGCAGAAATATATGACAATAGAACATTTTTAAGACATATAAAATATTCCCCACAAAATAAATAAATAAATAAATAAATATTGAGGGAAAAGTGGTGGGGTGATACAAAAAAGCACGCATGAGAGAGAGAGAGAGAGAGAGAGAATTAGATCAATGTCATATGACATTACTATATAATTTCAGAAAATAAACAGTTATGATTATCCAGTGTATACACCTCTGCCACATCCTGGTATGATGAGAATGTCTTACTCTGTTGTACCATTAATCAACTGCACTGCTATTATAACATAAACTATTTATTACAGCATTGCCTTCTTGCATACAATTACTATAGTTTTTTGGCTTACAGTAAGACCTGATGCATATGTACCCCATGCCTCTGAGGTGAGTTAACCTCTCCTGGTGCACTTCATAGTTCACTAAAAGGCCTTCAGCAGCTGTACAAAACAGAAGAAGACAAGAACAGACATCAAAGCATGTTGAAAAACAGTCTTGGCTGTGTACTGTATTCTATATCATTTAATACAGATAGTTCAGTATACTTGCACAACTGTGGGATGTCAGCAGTCCTACATTCATACTCCCATTGGCTAAGCAGTTCCTTTTTGCACTGTTTTAGTTCACTATAGTGATGATGATAATTGTCTCCAGTGTGTGTGATGCCAGTTTACTTTGTTCCAAGCCTGAATATTATACTTAGACTCAGTATAGTTCCCCTGCAGCAGCCTGTAGGAGTGCCACAAAAATATTTCAGTCCTCAACACCCCACTTCTGTGCTCTAAATTTAGCACCATCATCTCCTGCACCAGCCATGCCTGCAGAAGGCAAGCCAGAACTCTAAGAGTGAATTGGCACCAAATTCAAATTTCACATTTAATAGCTAGTACTCAAACATGCACAGCCAAGCCAACTGCATTTGCACAATGGTAAGCACTAAGAGACACTTGTAGGCAAGGTGGAAGGTATTTTATCAAACAGCAACTAAGGTGTGAAACATTAGCATGAGATTTACGATGTGTGATGGTGAACATATTCACACTTTTTCAGATGTGCAACACTGACAACCTCAGTGGCTTGGCTTGTATCCTTGGAGTTTTAGAGGTTAAATAGGATGACTTGGCACATAACTTCCTGGTATTAGACACTGTATAAAGTTAGTTGACCAATATGGGAATCACACCTAAGTAAGAAATAACGCATACATTTCAAGCAAGGGGATTATTTCTCAG
The DNA here is from genome assembly GCF_019279795.1 of Protopterus annectens. Taxonomy (NCBI): domain Eukaryota; kingdom Metazoa; phylum Chordata; order Ceratodontiformes; family Protopteridae; genus Protopterus; species Protopterus annectens. The sequence continues at coordinate 1,839,678,736 of NC_056725.1, read as the reverse complement.
TGTGACAGGGGAACTCCCTTATGCTCACGTTTATTACAGACAAACTGCATTCAGTATGAATTGAGATATATTTCAGATTGACTTATATGTGTGTGTGACTTTAAGAAGTTGTATGAAATGCATTTCCATGAAAGAGGCATTGTTACCGTTTGCAAATTTATGTCATATGCATAGACTTTCTTCAGCTGATTAATAGAGGTTGGGGTATGATACATACATACGTCACTATATATACTGTTCTAAACACAGACTTGGGCTATGCTAGGAGAGAAGATGATTTTCATTTATTCTACTCATCATAGATATACAAGTTTATTTTTAATTCATTATCATAATTATTCTGCATTAACAATTACATACATTCAATCATTAATGAGAAATTAGGAAAATTTAAGTATCACAGCATTAATGAGACTTTTCTTCAATATACATAATTATGGTACAATTTAAAAGACATGTGTGAATGGGCGCGCCTTCGTTGAAGGTTCGGCATTGGGCTGGCACCTCGGCACAGTAAAAATCTACTGCCAATCATTAGTGGACCGAAGTTCCGCTGTGGTGACCCCTAACCAGGAAAAGCCAAAAAAAGAAGAAAACCACAACAACCTTCTTAATCATAGTGTTGTTAGAAACTGCATTCTGACACCCTTGTTAAAAATAAGTGCTATATAGATTTGAACCCTGGATGACCTTTGTTCTATCTGTAAGGTTAATACCCTTATACTTGTACCACAGAGACAGTTACATAGCAGATGGATGTTCACCACTTAGTACTGTCCAGAATGCTGATGTTCACACATTGCTGCTGATGCTGTATGCACTACTGAAGGCTGTCCAAATAACATTTTACACTTGTGTTTCCTTAAGCAGGTAAGCTTGATTGTGACCTGCTCAGCAGTGTGCAACTGCTCAAGGCAAGGAACATGAAAAAAAAGCATATGAAGTTCTGATGAAAGTGATTCCTACATCTGGAGTAATACTTTCCAGATTCCCTTCACACTCTATGGATCTGAAACCAGAATAATTTTGTTAAGGGGCAAAAGTCACTGCATTTACAACTTCTGCCACAGAAACAGGGTGACACGGTGCCAAACACAGGTTCATAGGTTCATAGGTATGTACTAGGCTATTGGCCCTAGGGCCTATATAAGCCTAGACAAAAAATGTACCCTGGCTTTCGCCACCCAAGAAAATTATTTTCCTGTGCCACTGTTGAGCAGAGCCACAGAAGTGATCCCTGGGGTGAATTTCCCATTTCCCATCCAATCATCAAGATTTTTCTTGAAGAGTGCTAATGAGGAGCTCTGTTTGACATAGATAGGTAGTCTGTTCCAGAGTATGGGAAGTCTCTGGGACAGCAATCTATCCCTCCAGCATGTTCTGTTTATTGTGGTGACAAGGTTTAGGTCCCTAGAGCATGTAGCTCAGAGGGATTGGGATTTCTTTAAGTGGAGCATGTCCAACAGTTCTGGGTTTGACATAGCTTTGTATGTTAGGCAGAGATCACCCCTGAGTAGGTGATATGCGATGGAGTAAAGCTGTAGTTTTTTGAGACGGTCTGCATAAGGCATCTGTTTGAGACCAGTAATCCTCTTTGTGAGGTATTTCTGTGGTCTTCCAGTTGTTGTAGATGTCTTGTGAGGTACATACCAAAAGGGGCATTGTACTCTGTAATGGGTCAAATGAGTGATGAGTAGAGGGGAACAATGACCTCTTTTTTTCTGGATGAGAATCCTTTTGTGATGAGATGAGCCACGTAGAAGGATTTCCTGACCACTGTGGCGATGTGATTATCAAAGGAGAGACTACTGTCCACCTGTGTCCCAAAGTCTCTTATCACATTTTCAGCATTAAATAGACTACCAGCTATGTGGTAGTCCATGGGTACAGAGTATTTACCAAAGGGGATGACAATACACTTTTTGGCATTGAGCTTCAGGCCATGGCTTTGACACCAGGTATCTGTCTCAGTGAGGCCCTTTTGTAGTTTGTCCACATCATTAGGAGTTTTGATTATGGCTCCTAGTTTGCAGTCATCTGCAAACTTTGTTAGCCAAAGACCTTCTGTGTTAGCCTGCACTTCAGAGAAGTAGATACCAAACAGGAGAGGACCCAGGACTGAACCTTGTGGTACTCCACTTGTCACTGGTCTGAAGTCGGATTTGGAATCTGCTACTTTCACAGTGTGGGTTCTGTCCATGAGCCAGTTGGCAACCCATCTTGTGACATAGGGATTTATACCTAGTTTAGTGAGCTTATCTATAATTCCAGAGTGGGGGATGGTGTCGAAAGCCTTGACGAGATCTAGATAAGCCGTGTGAACCATTTTACCCTCATCTATGGGTTTGGCGACTGCTTCAAATAAGTCAATCAGGTTTAGGAGACATGATCTGCCTTTTACAAATCCAAACTGGGTAGGGTCCAGAGTTTGGAGATTACCAATGTCTTTGTTTATGAGTTCCATGATGATATGTTCCATTGCCTTGCAGACAAGGTTCGTCAGGCTAATGGGGTGGTAGTTCCCGGGGTCCGTCATGGCTCCACCTTTGTGGAGTGGGATAACCATCGTGGGTCACCATTCAGTGGGTACAAAGCCTGAGGTGAGGCTATGATTGAACATGGTACTTAAGTAGGGTGCCAGTTCATTCTGTAGTTCGTGTAGAATGCACCCTGGGATATTGTCAGGTCCCATGGATGCTGTGTTCTTGACTTTGGAGAGTGTGTTTTTTACCTGTGCAGCCATGATTATAGGAACTTTGCATTCAACCAGTATAGAGATGGGCCCTCTAGGGGGTGAGATGGGGGTAAAGTTAGCACTGAGTCTATCTGCTAGGATGTTGGCAATATCAGTTGGTTCTGTATATTTTGTGCCATTGTGCTGTAACTCAGAGCAGATGTGAGTGTTCCCATTGAGATTCTTGACATAGCTATAGAATGCTTTGTGGCTGTCTTTAGAGTCAGTAGCAATTTTGTTTTCATAACTAGCTTTGGAGGATTTTATGAGGGATCTCAGCTTCTTACTGAGGTTGACCAGAGAGTTCCTCCAGTCAAGGAATTTTACTCTTTTTTGCAACAGTTTCTTTCTTCTGTTGTAGAGTTTGTTTATGGCAGAGAACCACCAGATTGGCTTCCTTTTTTTGGAGGATAACATCTTGGTTCTATTAGGGATAGCATGATCCATGCACTTGTGTAAGTGCTTATAAAGTGCATTTGTGTAGGATTCAGCAGTCATACCTCTATTGTCCATCTGCATGGGTGTCGTGAAGTTTGCCACTTCTGTCTTAAGAAGTGTGAAGTTGGCTTTGGAGAAGTTTTTTACAATGGTTTCCCTAATTGGGGGTGGGATGTGGATGTCTAGGTTGATTAGTTTGTGGTCGGATCTGACCAACGAGGAATTGACCTCTGGTGTGGAACACCTGTTTCCCATGTTGGTAATGACCAGGTCTAGGATATTGCTGCCCCTGGTGGGGGTGTGAATAAGTTGATCCAAGACATTGGAATTTATGAATTCTAGAAAACGTTGAGCAAAAGAGTTGGTACATGAGTAGTTTTCCCAGTTAATGGTGGGGTAGTTGAAATCTCCCATTATTAGGGTGTTGGGTTGTACTCATACTTTCCAGTGTATCAAGAAATGAGGAGTGGGAATCCTGGGGCATGGTGGGGGGTCTGTAGCAAGCTACAATTTGGATTGCGGTCTTGCCCAGAGTTAGTTGCACTTGGATAATCTTTGATGCATTATGCTGTGCAACTAGCCTGGAGGTGTGGATATCCTTAATGAATATGGACACACCTCTGCCTTTAGTGCTTTGTTCTGGGTTAGGTTGCCAAAAGGTGTGGTATGAATTATAGCCTGGTAATGCAGGGGTGCTCTCTTGATCTTTGAACCAGGTTTCTGTCACTGCACAGATGTCAATGTTCTCCATTTTAAGGAGTGCCTCGAGTGAGTGCATTTTGAGGTTTAGACTTCTAGCATTGAGTAGCATTACCCTCAGATTTTGCTTGCTTGTACCTGTTACAGTGGTGACTTTGTCATTTGAACTTTGCCTAAAAAAGGCACTATAGGGGTGGCAAGATCCTTAGCCAGTATCCATAATCGATCATGTCATCCCAGGCAGACAAATACTGGATCCCCTTAGAATGACACCAGAAGCTTAGCCAATTGTTGAAGTCAATCATTTTGTCCTTGTACTGTGGTATCATTCTGGGTGATGACAGGATGCTACTCAGGGTTAGGGTCATACCTGCCTAGGATACAAGATCGGAGAGCTCCTCCATGTCTCTTTTCATGTAGTCCAGGGAGGTATGTCTCAGGTCATTCACACCAACATGGACAATGACAGTGTCATATTTGTACTTATTGTGGAGTGACCTGAGTGCATGCATTATGTGGTGGATCCTGGCACCTGACAGGCAGCTGACAGTAACTTTCTCCTTGTTTAGTCTAGTGAGTGGAACATCAGTGTGCCTGACTATAGAGTCACCTATGACTAGAGTGTTGGATACGTTGTTATGCCTTATGAGCTGTGGTTGAGTGGCACACTGAGTTTGTGGGCTATGTGTCATTTGGGTTGTGTTGGAGGGTGGAGTTTGCTTGCGTTTATGCTTTGGATTTCTCTGATGCTTGGGCAGGTTTTTATTGAGAGCATCCGCAAATGTAGGTGTGTGTTTTGTGTTTCTATGTGTGTGTTTTGGTGGTGTAGATTTTGAGGGTCTATGTGATGAGTGTGGTATGGTGCAAGTGTTTACCTTCTCCTCTTGACTGTCTAGTCCAGCCTTGGGTGAAGAGATCTTTGCTTCCAGTTTGGCTATATAAGTGCATCTCTCACAGGTTGTAGTGTTGGGTGGTAGGAGGAGAGGGTTGTCTGTGTACATGAGGCAATTGCTGCATTGCCCAAGATGCCCAGATTCATCAGGTAGACAGGAGAAATCACTGGGAGCTGACCCTTAGACATGCCTGGATAGGTATTTATTTATTAAGTACTAAAAACTGCTTTCCTCTAGACAAGTGAGGAAAGTTGAGTGCTGTAGTAATTTGCAGCTTATGTAGTCCTTACAATGAGTTCTGAACAAGTGCTGAGTTCAAAGAAACAGATTTGAGTGCTGAAACTAGAAAACTGGCTAGTTATAAGAAACAAAACTAAGCTAGAAGGCTTCCCTCCAACACAAAAGGGCTTGGGGGCTCAGAAGCCTACAAACAATCTAGACCACTTAACAGGAAAGGCAGGAAACAAGCTTAATTTTTTTTTTGTTCTCTTTCGCAGATGCTCTCTTTGTACACAGTAGGAGTGCCTGAAATCAGAATATAATCTCACTGCACTCAGTTGAGTGAGCAAATGAGATGGGCCAAGAAGGAGCATCCAAATACAAATTTACAAGAGGGGTGGGCAGTTTTAAAGCCACTAAGATTAACACCAAAACAGAAACAGGGAGGGTGGGTGGGAAAACTAACCGAAGAATAGAGTCAAAACTTCCAATTCAGTTAATATTCATGCAACACAATTAAATCAATTTAAATACTGCATTATTTGAAAAAAGTGCAGATAAAAAGGTACTTAAATTCTCTTATACATCCAGTTGAATACAGCTAGATCTTAGCCGGCCAAAGCTGAGGTTTTTAAGCAGAAAATATTTCAGACTGTACCACTTAAATAGGCATTGACAGGAAATCAAAGAATGTGTCTACCCCCACACCTGCAATTACTAACAGACAATAAAATTCAAGCAAGCACTAACTGAAGATCAGAGTCAAAACTTCCAATTCAGTTAATATTCATGCAATACAATCAAATCAATTTAAATACTGTATTATTTGAAAAAAGTGCAGATGAAAAGGTACTTAAATTCTCTTATACGTCCAGTTGAATACAGCTAGATCTTAGCCAGCCAAAGCTGAGGTTTTTAAGCAGAAAATATTTCAAACTGTACCACTTAAATAGGCATTGACAGGAAATCAAAGAATGTGGCTACCCCCACACCTGCAATTACTAACAGACAATACAATTCAAGCAAGCACTAACTGAAGAACAGAGTCAAAACTTCCAATTCAGTTAATATTCATGCAACACAATTAAATCAATTTAAATACTGTATTATTTGAAAAAAGTGCAGATAAAAAGGTACTTAAATTCTCTTATACGTCCAGTTGAATAGAGCTAGATCTTAGTCGGCCAAAGCTGACGTTTTTAAGCAGAAAATATTTCAACCTGAACCACTTAAATAGGCATTGACAGGAAATCAAAAAATGTGGCTACCCCACACCTGCAATTACTAACAGACAATAAAATTCAAGCAAGCACTAACTGAAAAACAGAGTCAAAACTTCCAATTCAGTTAATATTCATGCAACACAATTAAATCAATTTAAATACTGCATTATTTGAAAAAAGTGCAGATAAAAGGTACTTAAATTCTCTTATACATCCAGTTGAATAGAGCTAGATCTTAGCCGGCCAAAGCTGAGGTTTTAAGCAGAAAATATTTCAGACTGTACCACTTAAATAGGCATTGACAGGAAATCAAAGAATGTGTCTACCCCCACACCTGCAATTACTAACAGACAATAAAATTCAAGCAAGCACTAACTGAAGATCAGAGTCAAAACTTCCAATTCAGTTAATATTCATGCAATACAATAAAATCAATTTAAATACTGTATTATTTGAAAAAAGTGCAGATGAAAAGGTACTTAAATTCTCTTATACGTCCAGTTGAATACAGCTAGATCTTAGCCAGCCAAAGCTGAGGTTTTTAAGCAGAAAATATTTCAAACTGTACCACTTAAATAGGCAATGACAGGAAATCAAAGAATGTGGCTACCCCACACCTGCAATTACTAACAGACAATACAATTCAAGCAAGCACTAACTGAAAAACAGAGTCAAAACTTCCAATTCAGTTATTATTCATGCAACACAATTAAATCACTTTAAATACCGCATTATTTGAAAAAAGTGCAGATAAAAAGGTACTTAAATTCTGTTATACATCCAGTTGAATACAGCTAGATCTTAGCCGGCCAAGTCTGAGGTTTTTAAGCAGAAAATATTTCAAACTGTACCACTTAAATAGGCATTGACAGGAAATCAAAGAATGTGGCTACCCCCACACCTGCAATTACTAACAGGCAATAAATTTCAAGCAAGCACTAACTGAAGATCAGAGTCAAAACTTCCAATTCAGTTAATATTCATGCAATACAATTAAATCAATTTAAATACTGTATTATTTGAAAAAAAGTACAGACAAAAAGGTACTTAAATTCTCTTATACGGCCAGTTGAATACAGTTAGATCTTAGCAGGCCAAAGCTGAGGTTTTCAAGCAGAAAATATTTCAAACTGTACCACTTAAATAGGCATTGACAGGAAATCAAAGAATGTGGCTACCCCCACACCTGCAATTGCTAACAGAGAATAAAATTCAAGCAAGCACTAACTGAAGAACAGAGTCAAAACTTCCAATTCAGTTAATATTCATGCAACACAATTAAATCAATTTAAATACTGTATTATTTGAAAAAAGTGCAGATAAAAAGTACTTAAATTCTCTTATACATCCAGTTGAATACAGCTAGATCTTACTCGGCCAAAGCTGAGGTTTTTAAGCAGAAAATATTTCAAACTGTACCACTTAAATAGGCATTGACAGGAAATCAAAAAATGTGGCTACCCCACACCTGCAATTACTAATAGACAATAAAATTCAAGCAAGCACTAACTAAAGAACAGAGTCAAAACTTCCAATTCAGTTAATATTTATGCAACACAATTAAATCAATTTAAATACTGTATTCTTTGAAAAAGTGCAGATAAAAAGGTACTTAAATTATCTTATACGTCCAGTTGAATACAGCTAGATTTTAGCCGGCCAAAGCTGAAGTTCATGTTTGCTCTAATTATGATTACAGAAATTAAATCCTTCAGTTTCCTTCGACTGTGAGCCCTGTCTGCACTCTGATGAGCATTGCTGACATCATACAAGTAATAGTGCATATGTAACAATTTATAGTCCACAGAACTAACCACAAGCTGCATTTTCACATCTGCCGCAAACATTCCAAGCAGCACGTGGCTTTAAACCCTGCAGCCTCTTTCCTGTTTCTTTAAAATCATTGAATTTTCCCTGTGTGCTGCATTGATACTTAGATGCAAGGTAAGATTTTGTCTCTTACTGCTGTTCAGAGTGCTGTAGCAAAGCACACCTATGTCAATGTGAAATGCGCTACCGATGGCAAGACAATTTAAATTTCTCAGTTTTTACTTTGGGCAGTGAACTGTCATTCACTGCTTTGAAATGCTGCCACTCAAGAGTGTGCTCTGCCAAAATGCACAGAAATGAGGAAAGCAAAAAAGGAAAAAAAATAATAGACGATTGTCAGTAGTAACACATATTGGGTAATAAATATTAAAAGGCAGGATTGTTAAGTTTCCTTGATCTGTGTGTGGTACAACCTGATCATATGCTCAAAAAATATGTATTAACTGTGTCAGACACCACACTATATGGAATTGAACTTTCAACTCAGTGCAATAACAACACACACTCATTTTTGTTTCTTATCCCTTTTTGCCATCAGCACTGGAATAGAAAATACTTTCTCATTTATTTATTTATTTATTTATTTATTTCAGTTTGTTAACCGGGAAAGTCCATTGGGCCAAGGTAGCCCGTTTTCAATGGAGGCCCGAGGAGAAAAGCTCCAGACAGAAAGACAATATACAATATACAATGTATTTGTACAGCATATAAAAACAACAGTTTAACATTCAATATACAGTAAGGCAAGAGTTTACATATCTTGAAATATATGAGCTGAGTCAATCACTTATAAGATATTAGCAAAAACAATAAATCAATGTTAATTTAATACACTACATGTATTTAGGAAAAGGAATTTTAGAGAGATGAATTGAAACAGTGGCAGAGATTAGAGTAGAATAGAATAGGGATAGGTATCAGGAATCAGGTAGGATGGGTACAGGAGCACTCCCAGAGGGAGTAGAGGTGAGAGTGGAGTACGGTTTTAAAGGATGGCAGGTTAGGGGTAGTTCTAATGTAAGGGGGAAGAGAATTCCATAATTGGGCAAGGGAGAATGATAGTAGAAGTTGCCCTGGTGCGTGCAAAGGCTTGTAAATTTCTAAGAGGTTCTGATTTGTGGATCTAAGTGTTCTATGTGACTGGTGAAGTTTTAGGGAAGAGGAGAGTGATGGACAGTTAGAAGGTTTGAAAATTAGCTTTTGTGCTGTAGTTAGTTGAATGAAATTTAGATAGCCTGGGAGTTACAACTAATTTCGAGCATGTAGGGAGTTGCAATGGTGAGTAGAGGATTTGGATCCTGTGGCAAACTTTGAAATTTTGTTATAACATGAGGAAAGTTTAGATTTTAAGGATGACTGGAGGTTAGAGAGTAGCAGAGCTCCATACAAAAGGGAGGGTAGATGGTAAGTGGTAGGAGTTGTCTAGAAGACAGAGAAGGGTAGCGTCTGTGTTGATAAAGCATACCAAGTTTTTGATGAGTCTTTTTAATATTGGTTTGTAGGTGGATGTCAGATTTTAGCTGGTCATCGATAAGGACGCCCAGAAGTTTTGTATGGGGAACTATTTCAATAGTTGTTTTGTTTAGGCTAAGTATAGAGAAGGATGATTTGTCAGCAGCAGTATGTCTAGAAGGGGTAAAGATCATTATTTTAGATTTGGAGGCATTTAGGGCTAGGTGATTGTCAAGCATTCAGGACTCAGTGGAGGAGAAGGCTTCTTGCATAAGGTTTATTAGTAAAGGAAGAGTTTTGGCTGTGCAGATGATAGTGGAGTCATCTGTGTATTGCACCAGTTTAGCATTGGAGATCTTTTGGTGGAAATCATTGATTAAAATGTTAAATAGTAAAGGACCCAAAATAGAGCCTTGGGGTACACCTGTTGGGGTGTGAAGGAAAGAGGAAGTGCAGTAGTTCCATTTTACAGCTTGTTCCCTGGCTGAGTGTTAGCTGGAGAACCATTTGATAGATGAAGAATAGAGATTAAAATGGGAAAGTTTAGAAAGTAGAAGCTCATGAGAGACAGTGTTGAAAGCTTTAGATAAGGCAAGGAGGAGCGTAGAAACTATGTTCCCAGAGTCATGAGCAGAGTTAATGATTTCGAGGAAGGAAAGAAGGGCAGTGGTCGTGCTATGTCCTGGTATAAACCTGTGTTGGGTAGGAATTAGGAGTTGGGTGTCCAATAGGTAGGGTAATAGTTGGAGGTGAATATATTTTTCGAGTATCTTAGAGATAGGGGATAGGATAGCAATAGGGCGAAAGTTGGAGATTGAACAGTTTGTACCTCCTTTATGGAGGGGGATGATGAAGGCTTTTTTCCAGAGGTGTGGTACATAGGACTCCTGAATGGAGCGATTGATTAGGATGCTGATTGGAAGGGCTATGCCATCAGCAGCTAGTTGGAGAAAGTTGGATGGAATGTCATCTGGGGTATTAGAGCAAGGTTTTAAATTTGTAGGAGCTTTTTTATAGTGTGGGTAGGAATAGATTTGAGAGTAAAAGGGGAGGACTTAGGGTTCATGGATGTTAAGTTTTTGTTATCAGTTAAGTTATGGGGGATGTTATTAGGGAAATAAGAGGTGAGTTTGCGTATGGAGTCAATGAAAAAGGAGTTGAATTGGGTAGCTAGGTGGAGGTCTGGTGTGTCTGGGTCAGGGCAAGGCTTCTCTTTTTTGCTTGGGGATATTATTGATGAAATACTATTCCAAAATTTTCTGGGGCTGGTTTTATGATTATTTTGAAGTTTAAGGTAGTAGGATTCACAGTCAGTGGCTATTTGCTTTTTTTACTTGATTTTGCAGTTGCTTGTATTTGGCAAGAGAGTTGGGAGATTTGCATTTTTGGTAGTGTTTCCAGATTTTTATCTCGGTGATACATAAGTAGTTTTGTGTCTTTAGTTTGCCAGGGGGCTGTGTTGGATCTGAGTCTTTTGGTTCTACTGGGGGTGAAGTGGTTAAGTATATCAGTAAAATTTCTATTGAAATATGAGACTGCGGCATCTAAAGGGAGGGACTTTAGAGGGTTCCAGTCTATCTGATTTAAGGTATTAGAGAAAGTTAGGTGGTTGAAGTTTTCCATGTTGTGGGTGGTAATGTGTCTGTGTTGAAAGAGGATAGTGGAGGGGGAATGACATATGTAGGCAGGGAGATGGTCACTAAGGGAGTCTGCGAGAGTACCACTATCAGAAACTTGGTTTGGGTGGGAGACTAGTATCCAGTCAAGGATGCTACCTGTGGTGTAATCTTTATTTGGTCTAGTAGGGGTTTTGATTAGCTGTGTCAATTGATATAGATTAATGCTTTGAGAAGGGGTAGATGAGTCAGTGGAAGACCAGTTTATGTTGACATCGCCAAGGATTATAGTCTCACTATTTATGTTGGAAGTGAACCAGGCAAGAATATCTTCCATTATAGAGATATTGTTACCAGGAGGAATGTACAGGGAGGCAATGCATAAAGTTTTATTGTTATTTACTTTGAGAAGGGCGAGGGTTAGCTCGGCGTGTCAAATGAGAGTATGGGCTTAGTATAGGGTGTTACTATTAAGGAGGAGGAGGAGAAGAGTAAGGCTACTCCTCCACCTTTCTTTTGAGGTCTGTCACTTCTTATAAGTTTATAGTTAGGGGGTATAATTTCGGTATTTTTTATGTGTGGTTTAGCCAGGTTTCTGTGACAGAGACAATATCAGGTTTGTTATGAGAGATCGAGGCGTGAAAGGAAGGTATTTTATTGCAAAGGCTCCTGGCATTAAGTGTGGCAAGGAGAAGAGATTTGTGGTGCAGGGGAGAGCTATGTGAATGTGGTTTAGAGGTGGAGTTGTATGAAGGCCCTGGGTTAGGGTGTATGTCTCCAGAACGGTGGAAGAGGGTGATACATTTTGAGTAGAGTATGGATAGGTATCTATTTTCTAATGGGTCATAGGTGTAGATATTGGAACCTAATGAGGTGAGTTTGGTGGGTATGGGAAGTGGTTTACTAGGGGTAAGGAAGAGCTTCCTTTGAAATAGAAAAAAATCATTATGTTTGTAGAGGTGGGGGAGGCTTAGGTTGTAAAGGGTAAGTCTTTTTAGTGTAAATTGCAGTTGTATGAAAGTGAGGGGAGTGCTGAAACTGTGGGAGACTAATAAGGTAGAGTAAGCAGAAGAGGATTAGGCTTGGAAATAAGGGTATTAGAGCACAGGCAGATTTTATTTGCAGGGTGGGAGACAGAGTATGAATTAAGTGAGAAGGATGTGTAGGAAGAGAGATGGTTAATACGTTTGAGAGGAGAGGATTAGAATGAAATGTGTGAGTGTGAATTCACAGGGATATAGAAGGGTTGAGTGGAGGGGGGAAAAGGCAGTTGTAGTAGTGAGTGGATAAGGAGTAAGTGGGGGACAATATTTGGAGGGTTTGGCTACCTGCTATCCTGATGGGGTGTGTACACTAACCACCTAGTAGGGATAAGGTACAGTCAGTTATTCAGTAATTATTGAGGCAAGCAAGTTACATAAAAGCATACACCATCCCTTGCCGTTTAATCCAAATCAAACACCCACTGGAAAAATACAATGCCCGCTGATCTCACAAAGTATGAATAGTTGAAAAAACAGAGAATGTCAAACATCCCATTCGTTAGAACATTAATTAGGCCAGTCCTAGATACAAAAATGTCCAAGGTAGTAAGCTCACACAGTTTTAATCTTCCTCGTATAATCAAACTGGATTCAGGCTCAACACAAACAATTTCACATCAATTCCAGCAATTCCACTGACTCATTCAGATCCCACAATAATTCCAACACAGAACTAAATATTTAAATCCACTATCAGAAGCTGGGAAGCTAAGTTGCTGCGTACAAACACTCAAATGTGCTTCTGATGTACTTCAAATGAAAGGTGCTCAGCCAAAGACATACAACAATACCACTCAAACACCAACAGCATGAAAAATAGCAGATAGATGCATATACGAGCTACTACTCATTTCCATAATTCGACAGATACATCAAACGGTTTATGATCATACACCGTCCCTCGCTGTCTAATCCAAATCTCTGTCCTAAGTAGTAAGCTTCCTCGTAAACTCAAACTGGATTCAGACCCAACACAAACAATTTCACATCATTTCCAGCAATTCCACTGGCTCGTTCATATCCCACAATAAGGCCAACAAAATGAATGCATAAAACAATGTTGCAGCTTACAATATTGAGTGCGCCAGAAATCACAAAAACATTCAAAAACTCTTCAGCTCGTCCGCTCTTCTGCTCATAACTTACAACCAAACGATGATAAAACATCCAAAAAATCATTCCGTTGAACATGTCTAGATCAATGACATTGATCTAGACTCTGCAGTAATAATGGTCCATACAATTTTAATGTCAGCTTGCCAACACTGCTAGCTACTCTTTCTCTTTAGTTTCTTAACATCTTCCCCTCCTCTAAGCTTAACAACAGAAATGCATTGTCACGGCCATTCATTTGCATCTTTGTTTCAATGTATAATATATCTGATCAGCATTTCGGACAGATTAGAAGTAGAGGATGGACAGTGTGCTCTTAGTACAAGGATGTCAATGTTGTTAAGGTTGTTCTTATAGCTCTCAAGGTGCTTGCACCTTTTTATTGTGCATCTACTCCGCATGATACTAACACTTCAGTGAGAACAGTCACTTCAGTATTGCTTGTTGCTGTACTCAGTGCAATTAGAAACAGCTGCAAGCCATTGGCTCATAATTGTTATTGCTCCTCCCTGCAGTCCTAGGGTGTGTGCACACAGTCATGTAACTGCCTACACCATGCTTACACCCCTACACCAAGTGATTTTGCTTGTATTCAGGAATGCTAATGATTTCACACCTCTTTTGCACCTTCACATTGCTCAGTGGGCAGAATCTATACTATAGAAAGGTAATGGTGTAGCTATGGAAGTGAAAAGAGGCGAGACTGATTTGATACAGACAGAGCATTGTTTCTAATTATTTGGAAGAGATTGTTCTATGAATCTCTGCACTATTTCATAAGTTATTTTTGCCAGGTGATCATGTTTTTATTAGGATAATCTGCTGGCTACCATTGTTTGGTGGTTCTACCCAATGAGTAGGGCCATTTAATGAATACAAAATGGCACTCTATTGTGTGTGTGGTGTGGCATAATGTGCAAATGATAGCAGTGCAAAAATGAGATGTTCATGAATCCCACCCTATGTATATATTTATAAGTCTTATACCACGTTTGAGTTCTATATGCTGCTATTGTGTCTGACATGTTTTATCTTCTTATGCATAACACTGGAATCAGAGTTTTCAAGATATGACCAGAACTCTGCTAGGTAATAAATATTTCAGTAAATCCACATTTACTCCTTTGTTGACTTCTTGTTTTGACATTTATTGCTCAGAATCATAAATCTAAAGTAATGCACATATTCCTTCCAAAGAGCTCTTCTCCAATAAAGGTTTTGCTGTTACATGTTACATAGATAAAATAATATTGCAAGGAAGACAGAAAAATCTCTGTCTAGAATATTTCTCAAATTAATTGTTGCTGGCTGTTAACATCTACTGCTTCGACACTCAAGAGATTTGAAAAGACTGATGAAGAAATTTCCAGAGAATAAATTTGCCAAGCAAACCAAGATATTGTTTTTTTTACTAAGTGCTTCTTGTTCTTTTGATATCCTAGTACAAGGACTGTAGTGTTAGACATGTGCAACGTCTACACTCTCACTCACAAAATATTTATC